>NW_012100210.1:227390-230520 GCF_000951045.1 Mandrillus leucophaeus | reverse complement strand
TGAAATGTGGAAGTCTCCCACTATTAATGCATGGGAGTCTAAGTCTCTTTGAAGGTCTCTAATAACTTGATTTATGAATCTGGGTGCTCCTGTGTGGGGTGCATATATATATTTAGGATAGTTACATCTTTTTGTTGAATTGAACCTTTTTCCAATATGTCATGCCCTTTTTTCTCTTTTTTGATCTTTTTTTTGGTTTGAAGTCTATTTTGTCTGAAATTAGGATTATAACTCCTGCTTTTCTTGTGCTCTTCACTTGCTTGGTAGAGTTTTTTCCGTCCCTATATTTTGAACCTATGTGTGTCATTGTATGCTAGATGTCTCTTTGAAGACAGCATACCAATGCGTCTTGGTTCTTTATCCAGATTGCCACTCTGTACTTTTTAATTGGGACATTTAGCCCATTTCCTTTCAAAGTTAGTATTGATATGTGTGGATTTGATCCTGTCATCATGATGTTGGCTTGTTTGTATGGTTTCTTTATAGTGTCACTGATCTGTGTCCTTAGGTGTGTTTTTCTAGTGGCTGGTAATGGTCTTTCTTTCCATGTTTAGGGTTTTGTTCAGGAGCTCTTGTATGGCAGGTCTGTTTGTAATCAATTCCCTCAGCATTTGCTTGTCTGAAAAGGATCTCATTTATCCTTCACTTATGAAGCTTAGTCTAGCCAGATATGAAATCCTTGGTTGGAATTGTTTTTCTTTAATAATGTTGAATGTTGAATATTGGCCCCCAATTTATTCTAGCTTGTAGGATTTCTGCTGAGAGGTCTGTTGTTAGTCTGATAGGCTTCCCTTTGTAGGTGACCTAACCTTTCTCTCTAGCTGGCTTTAATATTTTTTTCTTTCATTTTGTCCTTGGAGAATCTGATAATTATATGTCTTTGGGATGATCTTGTATAGTATATTACTGGGGTTCTCTGCATTTCCTGAATTTGAATGATGGCCTCTCTAGCTAGGTTGGGGAAGTTCTCATGGATGATATCGTGAAATATATATTGCAAGTTATTTCCATTCTTCCCATCTCTTTCAGGGACACCACTGAGTTGTAAATTTGGCTTCTTTACATAATCCAGTATGCCTGAGAAGTTTTGTTTCTTCCCTTTTATTCTTTTTTTCTTGATTCTTGTCTGACTGTCTTATATTAAAAAAAAAATCTTCAATCTCTGAGATTCTTTACTCAGCTTGGTCTGTAATTCTTGTGATTGCATTATGAAATTCTTGTGTGCCTTTCAGCTCTAATCAGGTCTGTTACATTATTTTCTATACTGACTAGTTTTTCTGTGAGCTCCTGTATGATTTTACTGTGATTCTTAGCTTCCTGGAATTGAGTTTCAGCATACTCTTGCATTTTAATGATCTTCATTTCTATCCATATTTGAATTCCATTTCTGTCATTTCAGCCATCTCAGCCTGGTTCAGAGCCCTTGCTGGAGAGCTAAGCTAGTACAATCATTTGGAGGAAATAAGCCATGCTGGCTGTTAGAGTTGTCAGTGTTCTTGCATTGGTTCTTTCTCATCTTTGTGGGCTGATGTTTCTTCAGTCATTGAAGTTGGTGTCCTTAGGATTATTATTATTATTATTATATTATTATTATGCTTGATGAGCTCGAGAGTTTGATTGTGGTATAAGGTGGGTTCAGTTAACTGGCTTTATTTCTGGAAGATTTTAGAGAGCCAAGGCTCAGCTCCCAACTCCTGGACTGTGTGCTCTAACACCGTGGGACTAGTATCCGGCGGGATTTTGTTCTCTGGCTCCTTGAGGTTAGGAATCCACTGTGCCCGGGCTCCCAGACCAAAGGCAGCAGCAGCACAGGACATGCACGGGCTTCCGCTGCAGCAGGGGCAGAGGGTGGCTGGGGAGGGGGCCAGAGCCCCCTGATGGTGATTATGTGTGTGGTCACTCTGGTGGTTGTGTTAGCGCAGGGGTGGGGCGCTGGCGGACACAGGTCTGTGTGTGCCCTCTGCTCTGTGTGGGGGAAGGTCCACTGTTTTCCACGCCTAGTTTCACTCCATAGGCAGTGCTGTCTCAGGGGCTGGACGTTGGTGGGGTGGGGTTAGTGGGCTTTTTGCCAGCCAAGGCTCCTACTACAATGGCTTTATGATGTGTACTGGGGGTGGGAAGGAATGCACTCACTCTAGTAGCAGTGGCAGGACAGGGTGCCCACCTACCTGTGCGCTAGTGAGGCAGGGAAAGCAGTATCCATCTGCAGGCACACCCACCCCAAAATTGATGTGAGCAGTGGCTGTGGGCGTAGGAGGAAGCTGCAGTGGGGGGAGGAAGCTGCAGTGGGGGAAGGAAGCAAGTGGACCTGTGCCTGTTCCTGGGGACTGTTATGCTGGAGCTCTCTGCCAGTCAGGCATGGTCAGCTAGAGTGTAGGAACTATGATATGGAACTCCAGGGCACCCGAGGCTGCACTGCAAGGGACTCCCAGGAGAGTTCATTATGCCAAGGGGAGCTTAGGTCGAATGGCCCAGTGTGATGGGCAAGACCACCTGCAGAGTTCAGGTCACACTGTTCCCCTAGAACAAAAGTCTTCTATGGGAGCAAGTTGAACCTACGGGAATGGGTGTCCCTGGTCAAGCTTCACTACAGACACTCCTTCACTGAACCCTCTGGGCTGCACACTTACAGGAGTACTGCCCCTACCACTTCTTTAATCAGCTCTTTCTGTCTGTGGTGGTTGAGTGGTCTCCTCCTGCCAGAGTTCCAGAGACTTGTGGCTGGAGCAGGTTGCTCCTTGCTAATTCAACTAACCCATTTCTTTGAAGTTGTTGGGAGCCAGAAAGGTATCCTTGTGCATGGTAATCCTGTGCAGAGTTCTCAGCTTCTTCCCCCTTCAGCCCAGCTTCTGTATCTTCCCTCTGTTCTTTCTCAGTGTCTTTCTCTCTCAAATCTATCCACTACAGAATCTCTTCACTAAAAGCTGTACGAATGCAGGATTACATTACCTCTTACTTGCTTCAAGTGTAATTGCTTCTTAACTAGCTGGTCTTGCTGTTTACCCATTTCTAGTACATCAATTTTAGATTAGTGTCCTTGAAATTTAAGGTCTGCCTATAATGAAATAGAAGATCATGTGATGTATAAAGATCAAAATTATTTAAAGACGAAAAGGTGTTCAATGAATGT
>NW_012100210.1:169444-226210 GCF_000951045.1 Mandrillus leucophaeus | reverse complement strand
CATAACTATTTCAATCTTAATTAATTTATGGCATTCTTAACATAAAGTTCCAAATGAAATTCAAAAGTGTTATTGTCTTTCAAGAAGAGATACATTGATATTCTAAATTTTCAGGCATGTTATTATATGAATTTACCCACATAAAATTAGAGTATTGAACAATTACAAATTGAATATTAAATAGAAATATTATGTGGGATTTTCAGGTAAAGTGGAAATAACCTTTTTGGTTAATGTTTCAAGATATATCCATAAATTTTCTCCAATCCATTGTCCATGTATAAGCCCATTACAATGAGACAGAATTCTCTTTGTTTAGAATTTTGAAGTCTTTGGAATGGAATTGGTGATGGCATATCTTTGGAGAGCTTTGAAAAGATACTCTGATTTTTTAAATGCCCTTCTACTTCTGTTTTTGTTACACTAACACCACCTATCTTCAAAACTAACTGAAGATTCACCTCTTCATAAACCTTCCCTTACACAATAGTCCTGTTAAAGTTAATAACCATTTCATTGTGTTCCATTATGATTCCTCTGCAAATATCTTCCATCAATGGTGTGTACAATCCTTGGGGTTTTGATGGGGATTTCATTAAATCTATAGATTGCATTGAGTAGTACAGTCATTTCAACAATATTAAAATTTTTAATCTATGAACACAGGATGCATTTCAATTTATTTGTTTCCACTTTAATTCCATCAATACTTTGTAGCTTTCAGTACACAACTTTTTACTGCCTTAGTTAATTTTATTCCTAGGTATTTTATTCTTTTTGGTATTATTGGAAATGATGATGTTTTTCAAATTTCCTTTTCAGATAGTTCATTGTTGATTAAGAAATGCAACTGATTTCTTTATGATAATTTTGTATCCTGCAACTTCACTGAATCCATCTATTAGTTTTAACAGTATTTGGGTGATTTCTATATATATGAGAATGTCATCTGCAAAAAGAGATAATTTTATTTCTTACTTTCTGATTTAGATGCTATTTATTTCTTTCTCTTGCCCAATTGCTCTGACTAGGAGTTCCAGTACTATATTGACTAGAAGTGATGAGGGTGAGCATTTTTACCTCGTTCCTGGAAAATTTTACAGAAATAGAAAAAACAATTCTAAAATTCACATGGAACTGCAAAAAAACCACAAATAGCCAAATCAATCTTGATAAAGAATAACAAAGCTGACAAAATTACATTTTTATTTTAAAATATCTTACAAAGCTACAGTAATCAAAATACATAAAGACAGATATATGAACCAGTGAAACAAGTTAGTGAGCCCGGAAGGAAACCCACATACATATGGTAAAGTTATTTTCAATAAGGTTATCAATATTACACAATAGGGAAAGAGTTCAACAAATGGTGTAGGCAAATTAGATATAAATATGCAAAAGGATGAACTTGGAACCTCATCTTACTTCATATACACATCCACTCAAAATGATCTGAAAACATTTAGATGTTAAAACCCCAAACAGTAAAATATTTATAAGAGAATAGGGGAAATGCTTCATGACATAGGTCTTGGCAATGATTTTATGCACATGATAACAAAAGCACAGACAATAAAAACAAACAAGGGACTATATCATACTAAAAATATCTGTATGGCAAAGAATATAACAAAGTGAATAGACAACCTGAAGAATTGAAATATTGCTTGATAACCAGACATCTGATAAATAAGAGGTTAATTTCCAAAATATGTAACTTCTACAACTCAGTATTTTCAAAAGAACACTAATATAATTAAAAATGGGTTAAGGACTTCAATGGATATTCCTCCAAAGAAGATATACAAATGATCAACCTGTATGTGAAACATTGCTTAACAGTAATCATCAGGGAAATGCAAGTCAAAATCTAAATGAGATATCACTTCACACCTGTCAGGATAGCTATGTTTAAAAATAAAAGACAAGCATTAGTGAGAATGTGAAAAAACTGAAACTCTTGCATAGCATTGGGTGAGAATGCAAAATGCTGTAGCTGCTATAGAAAACAGAAGGGTGGTCCCTCAAAAAGTTAAAAATAGAACTACTATATGATGTGGCAATCCTACTGTTAAGCATATATCTGAAAGAATTGGGTTGGGCGTGGTGGCTCACGCCTGTAATCCCAGCACTTTGGGAGGCCAAAGCGGGTGGATCACCTGAAGTCAGTAGTTCCAGACCAGTCTGACCAACTTCGTCTCTACTAAAAATACAAAATTAGCTGGGCATGGTGGCGCATGGCTGTAGTCCCAGCTACTTAGGAGGCTGAGGCAGAATAATCGCTTGAACCCAGGAGGCACAGGTTGCGGTGAGCCAAGATCGCACCACTGCACTCCACCCTGGGCAACAAGAGTAAAACTCTGTAAAATAAATAAATAAATAAATAAATAAATAAATAAGAATTGAAATCTGATCTTGAAGAGATACATTCACTCCGATGTCATTGCAGGATTATGCACGCTAGGCATGATGTGGAAACAACCTAAATGTTCATCAAAAGGTGAATGAATAGAATAAAATAAAATGTGGGATATACATACAAGGAAGTACTATTTTTTTAAAAAGACGGGATTTTTGTAATATGTGACAGAATACATGAACCTTGAGGACATTATGCTAAGTGAAATGGGCCAGTTAGCAGAAAGACAAATACTGCATGATTCTGCTTATATAAAGTATCTAAAATAATCAAATTTGTAGAATCAAGAGTGGAATATTGGCTATAGGGTCAATGATGGGGAGACTGAGATTTGGGAGAAAGTAAATAGTTATCAATCAATGGGCATAAACTTCTGTTAAGCAAGATAAATAAGCCCTAAAAATCTGCTATACAATGTCGTACATATAGTCTACAATAATGTATTGTACACCTTAAGATTTGTTAAGAGAGTGGGTATCACGTAAACTGTCCTTACCATATGTGGTCATTCTTCAGGTTTTTTTCCTTCAGAATGGAGGCATTCATTCCTCAGGTGCCCACAGATGAAGTCTTGATTGCAACTGCATTATAATTAAAAATCTCTCTCTAACCAGTCCTGCTCCCCTCATTCCAGTATAAGAATTAATTAGTAAAGCACTCCCCAATAAAATTTCTGCATGAAAAGCTCATAGTTTCAGAGTCTGTTTTCTGAGGAGCCTAATCCTAGATAGCTCCCTTTAAAACCAAAGCATCCAATAATCTTAGACAGCTGACAGGATGAGAAAGAGGTCTATTGTTTATCTAGACATTGTGATAAGTGATTTGCCCACTGCATTTTCCCCATTACTCTTAGTAAATCTGAGGTAAGGCTCTTTTAATACACTAATTTGCCAAGAGTTATCCCTATATATAATTG
The DNA here is from genome assembly GCF_000951045.1 of Mandrillus leucophaeus. Lineage (NCBI taxonomy): Eukaryota > Metazoa > Chordata > Mammalia > Primates > Cercopithecidae > Mandrillus > Mandrillus leucophaeus. The sequence continues at coordinate 222,872 of NW_012100210.1, read as the reverse complement.
ACAAAGCACGGTTTCAGCCATTCCAGGCTATGGATTCATATACAGCAAATAAGATTTGGTGTCATTTCTTAAACCTTTAAAACTAGGCATCCTCTTCTTCCTAGCAACTACAATTTATATGGAATGTTTTTAATTTTTCTATATAAAACATGACTTTAATTAAAAATCCCTTGGTAAATCAGTTTACGTTTTTTCTTGATAATCCCATAAAACTTCTCTATCAGTATTCACATTCTGTGAGCACACTTCTGTGTACAATTAAACACACTTTCATATTATGAAAATATAATTATTTCCTATCTGTTCCTGGCTACTAACATTTTTATCAGAGGCCCTCTTACCATACTTGGACTTTAATATTCTTCAACAAATTGGTGACCTTCTCATGAATTAACTTCAGACAAAACAACATTGACATTGATTTTCTAGTCATAATATTGAGCCTTTCAAGTAACGAAATTGAAATGGGCGGACATCATTACATATTACTAAAAGTGCAACATTGCCTTTATTTTTCCTTTGAAGAATTACAGTTGTGTAGACATGCAACACCACAGCATTTTACATATTGTTTGATTAATAGGTTGTTCTTCAAAGAGGTTGCTAATACTGGACACATTATACATGCCAATATGTCTTATGCACTGCCCTCTCACTTCTTTCACTTTTTAAATTATATTGTTTCATTTTTATAATTCTATGTCTATTTTTACTAGCATTTACAACTGCCACGGAATTTATTAGATACAGTGAAGTTAATAATGTTTATGAAATTCCTCAAAACTAAACACATATAGTAAATGTCTCAACAATGACATCATTGATTCTAGATTATGAATCCTGGTATACTGCACATTGTTTGAAAGCAAAACTGATGCATTGTGCTGTGGAGTACTGACTTGTTTTATTTCTGATAATTCAGAAGTTGAATTACTAATGCAGAAAAGCTTCTGTAGGAAGTCCTACTTCTGGTATGAGTGTATGAGGACCTCTGTGGAACCCCTCCCCAATGAAATTGCTAAAAATTACTAAAAATATAAGTCATTTAAGGTTTCTTGAATTGTCTCTATAGACATGTAATTAATTATGGAAAAAAATCTAAACATTTTAAGATGAGAGAGACCCAGTGGTGTCTGAACCGATATCCACACTCTCCCTTTGCCTTCTCAGCTCAGCAAAACAGAAAGGTCATTCAAGGGTAGTACAACAAAGACACAAGACTATTTTTCCCCCAGTCCAAGTAAGAGGAACATTTTCCTGATATAGGCAACATGTCAGCATTTCTCATCTTTCTCCCAACTTTCTGCTGTGGAGGCTAAGTTCTAGGTTAGTAAAGTCAAGAGGTGAGGGCTCTCTTCTTCTACCCTATTTTTATCTGTGTGTTAGAGGCTGTACCTTGAGCATAGCATACTGAATATATTGGGGTCTGATTGCCTTGCTTGAACTCAAAGAGTGGGGTGTCTATACCAGAAAGGCAAACCGGGGAAATCTGAGTTTGTTATGCTTTAAATTCACAAGAGCTCAGTTTATAAAGTGGGAATGCCACTTCCAAAGAAGTGCACCATGGTTTTGCTCCTAGAACCTGACCAGTAGTTCAGAGATTTTCTCCAGAGGTATAAGCAGAGACAAGCTGAGAATAGATAGCTCCCATTCCCTATGGTAAAATATTTGGACAGAGAGTTATGTCATAGAATGTGGGGAGGATGGATTCCTCTCACTCTAGACTAATTATTTTGTCTCACCTAAGGCAAACAAAAATTATACGCTTGGAGAATGTTTGTTTAGGGCACAACTTTGAGACAGGTCCACTAAACGACTGACATTTATTCATAAGATTATAGAAAACTTTCTCAGTCACAATTTACCATGATACCAATGGGGATTCAGCGTGGTAACAAAAGATTATAAAAGAAAGAGCTGTCAGACAGGGATTCTCTCTAAAGTGTAGTACTTTTGGAAACACAAAGTCAAGAGTGGAGACCAAAATGAAATTAAGAAATTTGAAACCTTTTATACCTACAGTATTAGGTAAGGAATAAATTAAATAGGTAGAACTGGAAATATTCTTTAATAATGTGTGCATAATTTGCATTATACACTATTGTGCAATTTGTAAGTGAAGTTAAATTCTATTATGTAAACTCTAGGGAAAACACTATTTTAAAAAATGCTATTGATATTCTAAGAGAGATTTTTAAAACACAATCATAAAGTACTCATTTAAAAAATAGAAGTCAGAAAAGCAGGGATATAAAAGAATAAATTCAACAAACATAAAACTGTTAAAACACAGTACACATTCATCCAACTCTATTTATAATGAGTATAAATGTGTTAAATACACAAATTAAAGACAAAGATTGAGTTGATAAACAGCACCTAGAAATATACTGTGTACACAAAAACCCACTCTAAACATAAAGACTTGGATAGGTTAAAATAAAGAGATGGAGAAATATGGACTGATAACTCCAACGATAAGAAAGCTAGGATAACTATGTTAATTTCAGACAAAATTAACTTCAGGACAACGGAAAGTTATCAGGAATAAACAGAAGCTTGTATAATGAAGAAGGGGTTCATTCTTCAAGAAGGTATAACAATCTTTTACATGCATGTGCCTAACAATATCATCTTAAAAATTACGTAGAACTTGAGAAAACTTTAAGGAGCAATACACAAATTCATTATTACAACTGGAGAACTCAATAACCCTCTTTTAGTAATTGAAAGATCAAGCAGCCAGAAACTCAGGAAGGATGTCAATGAGTTGAGTAGTAAAATCAATCTAACCAATTTAATTTACATTTTTAGAATAAACATCATAAAACAGCAGAACACATATTATTCTCAAGCTCGCATGAAATATTCACCAAGGCAGAGCACATTATGTACCAAAAAGCACACATTAACAAATTCAAACAAAAAATGATAGAAAGTATGCCCTAAGACCAAAATTACCATAAATTAGAAATACATAAAGGAAAGAAAGCTAGAAATCTCCCAAATATTGAAAATGAACAATATGCTTCTAAATAATACGTGGGTGAAGGAAAACATCTCAAGAAAAAATAAAAACTAAGACAAAATGAAAATTAATATTTGTGGGATGCACCAAAAGCAACACTAAATTTTAAGGGAAATTTATAGCATTAGATGGGTATATTATAAAAGAAGCTCTATCTCTCTGCAGCCCTCCGTCTTTCTCCCATTTTCTCACTGTGTATCTCCCTTTCTCTGCCATGCAACATTAAAAAAAAAATGATAATAAGAGTGATCTAACATTAATAACCTAAACTTCCACCATAGGACACTTGAGAAAAAAGAGTAGCTTACTCCCAAACAAGGAAGGAAAAAAATAAAAAATAAAAGAGGAAAGCAAAAATCAATTAAATTGAAAATAAGTAAACAATAAAGACATTCAATAAACTTGACAAAAGTCATTTGCTTTCCTATGAACTACTGAAACTTGAAATTTAAAAAATGCCATTTACAACAACACCTAAAAAATAAATAGGTATAAATTTAACAAAATATATAAAGAATCTAAGTGTGCAAAACTACAAAGCTTATTAAGAAAATCAATGAAATTCAAATAAATAGAAAGATATTCCATGTTCATGGAATTTAGAACTCAATATTTTAAGCTGTTAAATTTTCTCAATGTGATTTATAGTTTTAATACAATCCCAATCAACTTCTAACAAGCTGTTTTGTAGATACTGACAACTTGATTCTAATATTTATACGAAAAAGCAAAAGCCCTAGAATAGCCAACATGACGTTGAAGAATAAAGCTGGAGAACTCACACTACCCAATTTCAAAACTTAACATAAAATCACAGTAATAAATATATTATGATTTTGTATACATTAATGGAATAGAAAAGAGAGACCAGAAATAGATTTTCACAAATGTCATCGGGTAATCTAACAAAGGAGCAAGAGCAACTCTGTGAAGAAGGAATACAGTTTTACACATATGCTATTGGAACAATCAGATTGACCGCATGTAAAAAAAAAAAACCTGGACACAAACCTTAGATCCTCAAGATGCATCACAGATCTAAAAGTAAAAAGCAAAAATGAGATAACATTACTTTGAGAATGGCAAGAAATGTTAACGTCATTTTCTGGGAGATACATCAAGCATCAATAATATTCATTCCTGGTAGGGATGCAAAATAATACTGCCACTTGGAAGACAATTTGGCAGATTTTTACAATGATATATATAGTTTTACCATATGACCCAGAAACTGCACTTCTGTGTATTTACTCAACTAATTAGAAAATTTATTTCCAGGTACAAATCGGCATGTGAAGGTTTATAGCAACTTTATTCATAATCATCCAAAACTGGAAGCAACCAAAATTTCCTTCAGTAGAAGAACTGATAAATGTATTGTGGTAGATCCATATAACGGTATATTATTTATTCATTAAAAGGAAACAGCTTATGAGGGTGTGGGATGTGATGATAGAATGCAGACTATGACAACAGAATCTAACTGCATTATAAATGTATGAACCAACCTCACTTAAGGCGGTTGGGGGAGCAAGTTTCTAATAACTAAATCTGAAAACAAGAGGAGTCTATAAGACTAAAGGCAAAGCAAAATAAATGTAGGCACTGCACTCTAATTCATAATGTTGTTTTGCACAGGGTTAGGCTTCAACAATTCCAATACTTTTATTCATGTACCAGAACTGAATAATTATTTAATTATACATGTTCGATGACAGGAACCAAGTTTCTCGCTGTTGAAGTGTTAAGATCATATATCTAATCAAGGGAAATAGTAACATTTTTGATAAAGTGACATCAGTAAGAATTCATGTTTAGCTTGATGTAAATACAGTCTTGCAGATATTTATATGTGTTATAGATTGGTGTAAGTATGTAGGCTTGTATATGCACATGCATTTCCTTGTACTGTCAGCTCAGAAGTTCTAGATTCAATGACATCTCATAGCAATGAGCAAACCCAGCACCTAGATCTTAGTTTCTAATATAATTCTCCAGTGATAGGAACTAGAGCTCCTTGTCTAGACTATTCTAGGAAAGAGGGAGAAAATATAAAATATAATCTTGAAGCATCTTGTACAACAGAAAGTAATAAAGTGCTAATAAAACACACACTGTTATGACCTATGTGTATCCTCTCCAAATTCATGTTGAAACTTAATTGCTGTTGTGCTGCTATTAAGAGGTGGGCCTTCAGTGGGTGATTAAGTCATGAAGGCAGAGCCCTCAGGAGTGGGATTAGTGGCCTTATAGAAGAGGTGCAAATGAGCTGTTCTCTCCTTCCACAGGGTAAGGACACAACTACAAGGTGTCACTTTGAAGTAGAGAGCAAGCTCATACCAGATGCTGAATATGTCAGCATCTTGATCTTGGATTTCCCAGCCTCCAGAACTGTAAGGAGTACATTTCTGTTGTCCATAAATTTCCCAGATTAATATATTTATTATAGCCGAATGATCTAAGACACACACACACACACAGAGAGAGAGAGAGAGAAAGAAAGAGAGAGAGAGATGAAGAAATGTTACCTAATCAAAAGGAATCTCACAATAAAGCTTCGAACAAACCACTCTCCCCAGTGTCGAAGGAACACAAGATACAATCAAAAGCACTCCCAATGGCCAAAACTGAAACAATCTGAGACAGAATAATGTAGTTTTGGATTTTAACTCAAAGCCTAAAATAAATATTCACAAATTCATAACATAAGTCACTGATTAAACACACAAATAATTGGTACGTGCGTGTGTGTGTGTGTGTGTGTGTGTGTGTGTTTGTATTTATATATAATTCAGGCTTGAGCCATATTGATAAGGAAAGAGAATATTTTGTTTTTTCTTTTCAATTAACTTTAGGTGAAGAATATCATGGAGTAAGGAATGCCCAGTGATAGGTGGTAGAAGACAATGTCTGAAGAAATATGATGAGATTAGACTTACTTTCTTTATGAGTTAGTAAAAGAAGATTTTGAAGTCAAATTGGTAACTGAGGCAATGTAACAAGAAATCAAGACTAGCAAGATATTTGGGTAACAAGACACAATTTTACTTATTTTTCCACAGCAATAATGAATATTTTTATCATCATTAATAGTAATTGTTTGTTATGAACAATAAATCATAATAAAATAACATGGAACACTATAATGCCCTTCACCTCCCACTTCTCATACCTGAATGACATATAATCATTTTTCTGGAGCTCATAACTCAGAAGTCAGTAACTTACAGCCTATAGGCCAAATCAGCTAAGCTTTTGTTTTTCCCTCCAAATGTTTTCTTTCCTTTCTTTTCCTTCCTTCTCTCCTTCCCTCTTTCCTTCCTTTCTTTCCTTCCTTTCCGTCCTTCCTTCTCTCTCTCTGGTTCTTTCTGTGGAATGTCAACATTTAAAATCCATTAAGATGTCTTAATAACAGAATGAATTTTTGCTTCTGGTTTCACAGAGGAAACTAGAAGATATAACAATTTAAACATCCAACAAGCTCACTGTTTACTACTTACTATTCTGTGGTCCACACGGAACAGTGCAGCAGCAGCACCTGGGAACTTATTAAAAATTAAAACTTCTGTTTTTTACTTAGTTGTAGACTACTGGATAAAGTGCATAAAGATATGCAATTAACTGAAGCTAAGCAATAATTCTCACCCATTAACATCAGCAAATAAAAATTATAGTTAACTCTAAGATATAAAAAATAAAACCAGCAAGTAAAACTAAATGAACTATTCTGGAAGCCAAGGAGCTTAAACATCTATGGAGAAAATTAAATTCAACCTTGTAGAGCCAGGTCCTTTTATTTTTATTTTTATTTTTTTATTATTATTAATTTTTTTTTGCTTTAAGAGACACAGTGATAAGTATTAATGTAATAAGAAACACATGAATATATTCAACTTAAGAAAATTCATATCCAGCTTCTACAGAATACAGCTGAACACATTCAACTTATTCAAACTTGTCTACTCTAGCATATGTGGCATTAACTCCAGATCTTTTCTTCTCATTTATGAAACCATTCAACATTCTGGAAAATAATTCAACAGGAAATAAGTATCTATTTCTATTGTGGTTGCAAGCCAGTGTTGAATACCCTGATCTGAACATATTTTTTGTTAACAACTGCTATTTTATCCCTAATAGTGGTAGTGTTTTGATCTTTTATACAACATTCACACTTCATCAATGAGTAGAAATGAGATTTGCCTTCCCCAGTGGGGTTTATGGCAACTTGCTTCGTGTGTGCTTTATTAGGAACGGCACTTCCACCTTATAGTGTAATTTCATCTTCAGGAGTTTAGGCTTTGAATTTCAGAAATTTATCAATTAACATAAACATTATCCAGTTTCCAATTGTAACTTTAGGTTAATAGTGAGACTTTATTAAGCACCTCATATTAGCATCAAGAAGATCCGCTTGAAGTGTTTCCATGATTGACATTTTAATGCTTAAATAACTATTAAGGAGGGTTTTAGAAAATATATGTGTAAACATATATATATATAAAATATATGTGTATATATCTGTGTGAGTTAATGTGCTCTTTAATAAATGTGCTGTTTATGTATGTTTTTAATTTCTATTATATATTTATGGCTAGTAGCTCAATACAATTTGATATGTGTAGCAGAGAAGAAAAATTAACAAATTATTTTTAACCACTACATCAAAGTATAATTAACATACAAAAAACTATAGATATTTAATGTACACAATTTTATGTGTTTGGAAATAAGCATACACTGATGAAATCATCAAACATCATCACTATGAATTTATCACATTTTCAAATCAAAATTTTGTTTATACTGTTATTAAAGAATAAGCATGCTAATTAAGAGAAAGTGTTGACTGAGCCTAAGGGTCTTATATGGAATGGAAGGCAGTTAAAACTCAAACATATTAATTATTAATGAACTTTATTTGTATAAATGAAAGAAGAAAATTTACATAAAAAATGATCGGTGTGGACACATGAAAACTAAGAAAATTCAAATATACTCATTTGCAAATTTCAAATAGTTCTGGTATGTTACACAGATTGATCATCTTTTGATCTACCCCTTTGAGAAAAGTATATTTGTACAAATTTACATTTGCTTTTACTAAAAAACCCTATATTTACATAGAGGTACATGGCTGTGTGGCAAGGTTATTAACAGGTCCTAATCCCAATTAAACAACATAATTGTATGGATATAATCTTGACTTTTCATTTATTTATGTATTTATGTATTTAATTTTAATTTTTAAAATTTTACTGTAAGTTCTGGAAACATGTGCAGAACATGCAGGTTTGTCACGTAGTTATACATGTGCCATGGTGGTTTGCTGAACCTATCAACCCATCATCTAGGTTTTACGCCCCACATGCATTAGGTATTTCTCCTAATGTTCTCCCTCCCCTTGCCCCCCACTCCCCAAAAGGCCCCAGTGTGTGATGTTCCCCTCCCTGGGTCCTTGTGATCTCACTGTTGAACTCTCATTTATGAGTGAGAACATGCGACATTTGGTTTTCTGCTCCTGTGTTTGCTGAGAATGTTTGTTTCCAGCTGCATTCATGTCCCTGAAAGGACATGAACTCATTATTTTTTAATGACTGCATAGTATTCATGGTGTATATGTGCCACATTTTCTGTATCCAGTCCATCACTGATGGGCATTTGAGTTGGTTACAAGTCTTTGCTCTTCTAAATAGTGCTGCAATAAACGTATGTGTGCATGTGTCTTTATAGTAGAATGATTCATAATCCTTTGGGTATATACCTAGTAATGGGATTGCTGGGCTAAATGGTACTTCTGGTTCTAGATCCTTGAGGAATCGCCACACTGTCTTCCACAATGGTTGAACTAATTTACGTTTTCACCACCAGTGTAAAAGCATTCCTATTTCTCCACATTCTCTCCAGCATCTGTTGTTTCCTGACTTTTTAATGAACACCATTCCGACTGGTGTGAGAGTCAGTATGTCATTGTGGTTTTGATTTGCATTTCTCTAATGACCAGTGATGATGAGCTTTTTGTCTGTTGTTTGTTAGCTGCATAAATGTCTTCTTTTGAGAAGTGTCTCTTCATATCCTTTGCCCACTTTTTGATGGGGTTGTTTTTTTCTTGTAAATTTGTTTAAGTTCCTTGTAGATTCTGCATATTAGCCCTTTATCAGATGGATAGATGGCAAAAATTTTCTTCCATTTTGTGGGTTGCCCGTTTATTCTGATGATAATTTCTTTTGCTGCATAGAAACTCGTTGGTTTAATTAGGTCTCACTTGTCAATTTTGGCTTTTGTTGCCATTGCTTTTGATGTTTTAGTCATGAAGTCTTTGCCTATACCTATGTCCTGAATGGTATTGACTAGGTTTTCTTCTAGGGTTTTTATGGTTTTAGGTTTTACATTTAAGTCTTCAATCCATCTTCATTTAATTTTCATATAAGGTGTAAGGAAAGGGTCCAGTTTCAGTTTTCCGCATATGTCTAGCCAGTTTTCCCAACATCATTTATTAAACAGGGAATCCTTTCCCCATTGATTGTTTTTGTCAGGTTTGTCAAAGATCAGATGGTTGTAGATGTGTGGTATTTTTTCGGAGGCCTTTGTTCTGTTCCATTCGTCTATATATCTGTTTTGGTACCAGCACCATGCTGTTTTGGTTACTGTAGCCTTGTAGTACATTTTGAAGTCAGGTAGCATGATACCTCCAGCTTTGTTCTTTTTGCTTAGGATTGTCTTGGTTGTATGGGCTCTTTTTAGGTTCCATATGAAATTTAAAGTAGTTTTTTTTTTTTTCTAATTATGTGAAGAAAGTCAATGGTAGGTTGATGGGAATAGCATTGAATCTATACAGTACTTTGGGCATTATGGCGATTTTCACAATCCATGAGCATGGAATGTTTTTCCTTCCTATCCACAAGCATGGAATGTTTTTCCATTTGTTTGTGTCCTCTCCTATTTCCTTAAGCAGTGGTTTGTAGTTCTCCTTGAAGAGGTCCTTCACATCCCTTGTAAGTTGTGTTCCTAGGTATTCTCTCTTTGTAGCAATTGTTAATGTGAGTTAACCGTGATGATTCTAGTCTTGTCTATTGTTGGTATATAGGAATGCTTGTGACTTCTGCAAATCGATTTTGTATCCTGAGATTTGGCTGAAGTTGCTTATCAGCTTAAGGAGTTTTTGGTCTGAGACAATGGGGTTTTCTAAATATACAATCATGTCATCTGCAAACAGAGACAATTTGACTTCCTTTCTTCCTATTTGAATACCCTTTATTTCTTCCTCTTGCCTGATTGTGCTGGCCAGAACTTCCAATACTATGTTGAATAGGAATAGTGAGACAGTGCATCCTTGTCTTGTGTCAGTTTTCAAAGAGAATGCTTCCAGCTTTTGCCCTTTCGGTATGATATTGGCTGTGGGGTGGTCATAAATAGCTTTTAATATTTTGAGATATGTTCTATCAATACCTAGTTTATTGAGTGCTTTTAGCATGAAGGGGTGTTGAATTCTATGGAAGGCCTTGTCTGCATCTATTGAGATAATCAGGTGATTTTTTTTCATTGGTTCTGTTTACGTGATGGATTACATTTAGTGATTTTTGTATGTTGAACCAGCCTTGCATCCCAGGGATGAAGCCAACTTGATTGTGATGGATAAGCTTTTTGATGTGCTGCTGGATTTGGTTTGCCAGTATTTAATTAGGATTTTCATATTGATGCTCATCAGAGATTTTGGCCTGAAGTTTTCTTTTTTCGTTGTGTCTCTGCCAGGTTTTGATATCAGGTTGATACTGGCCTCATAAACTGAGTTAGGGAGGAGTCTTTCTTTTTGTATTGTTTGGAATAGTTTCAGAAGGTATGGTACCAGTTCCTCTTTTACCTCTGGTAGAATTTGGCTGTGACTGTGTCATAGGCTTTTTTTGTTTTGTTTTGTAGGCTATTAATTACAGCCTCAATTTCAGAACTTGTTATTGGTCTACTCAGGGATTTGACTTCTTCCTGGTTTACACTTGGGAGGGTATATGTGTCCAGGAATTTATCCATTTCTTCTAGATTTTCTAGTTATTTGTGTAAAGGTGTTTACAGTATTCTTTGATGGTAGTTTGTATTTTTGTGGGATCAGTGGTCATCTCCCCCTTTATCATTTTTTATTGTGTCAATTTGATTCTTCTCTCTTTTCTTCTTTACTAGTCTGGCTAGTGGTCTATCTATTTTGTTCATATTTTCAAAAAAACAGATCCTGGATTCAATGATTTTTTTGAAGGGATTTTAGTGTGTCTATCTCCTTCAGTTCTGCTCTCATCTTTTTTTTTTTTTTTTTTCTTGAGACGGAGTCTTGCTCTGTCGCCCAGGCTGGGGTGCAGTGGCCGGATCTCAGCTCACTGCAAGCTCCGCCTCCCAGGTTTACGCCATTCTCCTGCCTCAGCCTCTGGAGTAGGTGGGACTACGCCACCACGCTCGGCTAATTTTTTTGTATTTTTAGTAGAGATGGGGTTTCACCCTGTTAGCCAGGACGGTCTCGATCTCCTGACCTCATGATCTGCCCGTCTCGGCCTCCCAAAGTGCTGGGATTACAGGCTTGAGCCACCGCGCCTGGCCCTGCTCTCATCTTAGTCATTACTTTTCTTCTGCTAGCTTTTTAATTTGTTTGCTCATGCTTCTCTAGTTCTTTTAATTGTGATGTTCAGGTGTTGATTGTAGATCTTTCCAGCTTTTTGATATGGGTAGTTAGTGCTATAAATTTCCCTCTTAACACTGTTTTAGCTGTGTTCCAGAGATTCTAGCACATTGTGTCTTTGTTCTCATTGGTTTCAAAGAGCTTCTTTATTTCTGCCTTAATTTTATTATTTACCCAGTAGTCATTCAGGAGCAGGTTGTTCAGTTTCTATGTAATTGTGCAGTTTTGAGTTGGTTTGTTAATCCTGAGTTCTAATTTGGTTGCACTCAGAGACTGTTTCTTATGACTTCTGTTCTTTTGCATTTGGTGAGGAGTGTTTTACTTCCAATTTTGTGGTCGATTTTAGAATAAGTGCTATATGGTGCTGAGAAGAATGTATATTCTGTTGATTTGGGGTGAAGAGTTCTGTAGATGTTTATTAGGCCTGCTTGGTTCAGAGCTGCATTCAAGTCCTGAATATCCTTGTTAATTTTCTGTCTCGATCTGTCTAATATTGACAGGGGGGTGTTAAAGTCTCTCACTATTATTGTGTGGGAGTCTAAGTCTCTTTGTAGGTCTCTAAGAACTTGTTTTATGAATCTGGGTTCTCCTGTATTGGGTGCATATATATTTATTTAGGATTGTTAGTTCTTGTTGCATTGATCCCTTTACCATTATGTAATACCCTTCTTTATTTTTTTTAATCTTTCTTAGTTTACAGTTTGTTTTATCAGATTAGTTTCACAAAGCCTGTTTTTTGTTTTTTGTTTTTTTGTTTTTTTGCTTTCAATTTGTTTGGTAACTATTCCCCCATCCCTTTATTTTTAGCCTATATGTGTCTTTGCACATGAGATGTGTCTCCTGAATACAGCACACTGATGTGTCTTGATTCTATCCAATTTGCCAGTCTGTGTCTTCTAATTGGGACATTTAGGCCATTTACATTTAAGTTTAATATTGTTATGTGCGAATTTGATGCTGTCATCATTATGCTAGCTGCTTATTTTCCACATTAGTTGAAGCAGTTTCTTCATTGTGTCATTGATCTTTATATTTTGGTGTGTTTTTGCAGTGGCTGGAACTGGTTGTTCCTTTCGATATTTAGTGCTTCCTTCAGGAGCTCTTCCTTCAGGAGCCTCGTGGTGACAAAAATCCCTCAGGATTTGCTTGCCTTGAAAGGATTTTATTTCTCCTTCACTTATGAAGCTTAGTTTAACTAGATATGAAATTCTTGGTTGAAAATTCTTTTCTTTAAGAATGTTGAATATTGGCCCACACTCTCTTCTGGCTTACAGGGTTTCTGCTGAGAGATCCTCTGATAGTCTGAAGGGCTTCCTTTTGTGGGTAATCTGAGCTTTCTCTCTGGCTGCCCTTAACATTGCTTCCTTCATTTCAACTTTGGAGAATCTGATGATTGTATGTCTTAGGGTTGCTCTTCTCAAGGAGTATCTTAGTGGTGTTCTCTGTATTTCCTGAATTTCGATGTTGGCCTGTCTTGCTAGGTTGGAGAAGTTCTCCTGGATAATATCCAGGAAATGTGTATTCCAACTTAGTTCCATTCTTCCCATCAATTTCAGATACACCAATCAATCATAGGTTTGGTCTTTTCACATAGTGTCATATTTCTTGAAGGCCTTCTTCATTCCTTTTCATTCTTTTATTTTTTTTTTTTCTAATCTTGTCTTCATGCCTTATTTCAATAAGTTGATCTTCAGTCTCTGATATCCCTCTTCCACTTGATCAGTTCAGGTATTGATACTTGTGTATGCTTCAGAAGTTCTTGTGCTGTATTTTTCAGCTCCATCAAGTCATTTATTTTCCTTTGTAAACTGGTTATTCTAGTTAGCAGTTCCTATAACCTTTTATCAAGGTTCTCAGCTTCCATGCCTTGCATTAGAACATGCTCCTTTAGCACAGAGGAGTTTGTTATTATCCACCTTTTGAAGTCTACTTCTGTCATTTCATCAATCTCATTCTCTGTCCAGTTTCATACCCTTGCTGGAGAGGAGTTACGATCATTTGCAGGAGAAGAGGCATTCTGGTTTTTGGAAATTTTAGCCTTTTTGCACTTGTGTTTCTTCATCTTTGTGGATTTATCTATCTTTGGTCTTTGAGGCTGATGACCTTTGGATGGGGTATTCGTGTGGGGGTGCTTTCTGTTGATGTTGATGTTGTTGCTTTCTGTTTGTTAGTTTTTCTTCTAACAGTTAGGCCCCTCTTCTGCAGTTCTGCTGCAGTTCACTGGGGATCCACTCTAGACCCTGCTCTACTGCGAATCACCAGTGTAGACTGCAGAATAGCAAAGATTGTTGCCTGCTCTTTCCTCAAGAAACTTCGTCCCAAATGGGCACTGACCTGATGTCAGCCAGTGCTCTCCTGTATGAGATGTCTGTTAACCCTTGTTGGGAGGTCTCTCCCAGTCAGAAGTCACGAGAGTCAGGGACTTACTTGAGGAAGCAGTCTGTTTCTTAGCAGAGCTTGAACACTGTGCCAGGAGAATCCTCCTTGTCAGGATCAACTGCTCTTTTCAGAGCCTGCAGGCAGGAAAGTTTATGCCCACTGAAACTGTGCCCATAGCCACCCCTTCCCCCAGGTGCTCTGTTCCAGGGAGATGGGAATTTTATCTATAAGCCTCTGTCTGGAGCTGCTGCCTTTCTTTCAGAGATGTCCTGCTCAGTGAGGAAGAATCTAGAGAGGCAGTCTGGCCACAGCTGCTTTGCCATGCTGTGGTGAATTGCAGCCAGTCCAAACCTCCTGGCCTCTGTAGCACTGTCAGGGGAAAACCACTTACTAAAGCCTTAGTAATAGTGGATGCCCCCACCCTCACCAAGCCTGATCATCCCGGGTTGACTTCAGACTGCTGTGCTGGCAGTGAAAATTTCAAGCCAGTGTTTTTTAGCTTTCTGGGTTCCGTGGGAGTGGGACCCACAGAGTGAGACCACTTGGCTCCCTGACTTTAGCCCCCTTTCCAGGGGAGTGAACGGATCTGTCTTGCTGGGGTTCCTGGTGCCACTGGGATATGAAAAAAACTCATGCAGCTAGCTAGGCGTCTGCCCAAAACACCCTCCCAGTTTTGTGCTTTGATATCCAGGACCCTGGTGATGTAGGCACATGAAGAAATCCTGTGATCTGTGGATTGCAAAACCTGTGGGAAAAGTGTAGTATCCAGGCTGGGTAGCACAGTCCCTCATGGCTTCCTTCGGCTGGGGAAGGGAGGTGTCCAGCTCCTTCCCAGGTAATGTGATGTGACACCCTGCTTCTGCTTGCCCTCTGTGGGCTGCACCAACTACCTAACCAGTCCCAATGAGATAAACTGGGTATCTCAGTTGGAAATGAAGAAATCACTTGCCTTCTACATTGGTCTCACTGGGACCTGCAGACCTCAGCTGTTCCTATTTAGCCATCTTGCCAGATCCTCAACTTTTCATTCAATAAGTCTTGATATGTCATCCCTCTTTGCCTTTATCATGCATTTCTCTTTCTCATGAATTAGTCGTCTCCTAAACTCATTCATAAGATCACTGTTTCTATGAAGCTACTGCTTAATTTTCTGTTTAGTGAAGCCTTTCTAAGTCGTGTGAGTCCAAACATTTATCATTCCTTTGAATGTAACATTTATTACAAACCACTTCATATTATTTCATTTTGTGTCTATATTGTTATTCTGCCATTTAAAGAGATTGGGATTATTTTTCTCTAGTGCTTTATGCCTTGTAGCTGTTGCAAAAAAAAAAAAAATGTGCATGCTATACTATTTTACTTGATTGCATGACGATCCTTTACTAGCCACTTCTACTTTGGTGTTTTTACTCTTTTTACTAACCTCCCCTCTTTTGTTGATTCTAACCTGTTCACATTCAAGTTTTATTTTTCTCTAATTCAATAACATTTTTATTTTCTTATTCACATATAATTTATTGTCTTTCTGTTATAAGTTTATATGTTTGCTTGGATATTCTTAAAGGCAGAAACTCTTTCTTTGATTTATTTTACAGTCATTTAACATTCACTGAGAATTTTTTATGATGCCAGGCATCATCCTTTTCCCTAAAGCATACTGGAGGATTTGGCAAATAATGAACCATTAGTAATAGATGTGTTGCAATGAGTAGGTGGATGAATCAATGAAAAACTTTCATTTGGCACACTCATATTTACTGATATTGGCCATGCTAGATAAATTGTTATTATTATTATTGAGATGGAGTCTCGCACTTTCCCCTGAGCTGGAGTACAGTGGTGCGATCCCGGCTCACTGCAACCTCTACCTCCTGGGTTCATGTGATTCTCCTGCCTCAGCCTCCCCAGTAGCTGGGATTATAGGTGTACACCACCACACCCAGTTAATTTTTGTAGTTTTAGTGGAGATGGGGTTTCATTATGTTGGTCAGACTCATCTCGAACTCCTGACCTCTTGACCCACCTACCTTGGCCTCCCAAAGTGCTGGGATTACAGGCATGAGCCACCATGACTGACCTATTACATTATTAATTGTTAATTTTTCTGCAAGACCCAAGTAGTTTTGCAATGTGAGGCAGCCTCTATTTGGATATTTGCAGGAAAATGGTAGGGCTCACTTATGAAAAGTAGACTTGGCTAACTTGACAATCAAACACCTAGTTTCTAGTTGACTTCCTTGAATTACTTATAATAATTAATTTTTACTTTCCCAGTTTATGAAATGAAAAGCTTATATTAGTTGAAAGCAATGATCTTTTGCAAGCCTAGGGATTTCTAACTTTAAGAATAATTTTATCTGTGCATAAATGCACCATGAAAGTTGAATGCATGTATTATACAATTTGTTTATGTATTAAAATACATAAATACATGTGTAGTTTACTAACATATTTTTGTTTTGGTGTCAAGTTCAAAATGATCTCTTTTTTTCCAAAAAGAAATTTAGATGAGGCAGGATTGTATCAGGGTTAAGGCCATGGATATTAAACTCAAACAGACTGAGTTAATGTCTAAGCTCTGTCATTTATTAACTGTGTGAAGATAGGCAAAAACGTAAATCTTTCTGAGCATAAGTTTGTTCATTTCTGTAACAGGAAGAATAATGACACTTATTTCATAAGACTGTCACTCTGCAATGCATTAAAACATATGAAGCACTTATCATGATTCCTGGTACATGATTAGAACTTGAGGACTATTGGTTATCATACCAATATTAATATAGAAAAACATTGTATATTAAGAAGCTATTTTCCTGAAAATACTTGACTCAGCTTTTTCATTTGATTCTCAACCCCTAATGTCAAATTTCAGTTGGATGGTTTGAACTGTCACTTTTTGTTATATAAATAATTTGTTGGAGATTTTCAAGTCTTCTAGGACTTCAGTAATGTTCACAAAATCAACAAAATAATAAACAATTTCAAGCAATATTTAGAAGTCATTAGGATTTATTTACCAGAGACTGTAAATTAGATGCTATTCACCTTTTTAAAAATTATTTTTTTCACTTTTGTATTATATTCACCATCTTTCAGTAATAACAAAGCCTGGATGTTTGGCTTTTGCAAATAGAATCAACAAAGGTTAAGAAAACTCATCTAGCAGATATCAAAATGA
Organism: Mandrillus leucophaeus; assembly: GCF_000951045.1. Classification (NCBI taxonomy): domain Eukaryota; kingdom Metazoa; phylum Chordata; class Mammalia; order Primates; family Cercopithecidae; genus Mandrillus; species Mandrillus leucophaeus. The sequence goes on along the minus strand of NW_012100210.1, from coordinate 205,625 downwards.
GGATGATAAGGTTCTATTTCATAGCATAGTGATTGTTTTATTATGTCTTGTGTATTTAATCTTTAGTTTATTCCCTAAATATATGAATAGCAAAGTGATATATAATAATACTAATAAAAATGTACTATCCAAGAAAGAGGAGATTTACTATTCTTGATTAGCTCATGGCAATAGTAACTTTTTCTCTGTCTCTACCAAGACTTTCTGACAATTTTTGTTGAACAAGTCTTAATGATGTCCTCACACTCTTTTCTAGAGACTCTTTAAAATACCTTGTTAGTTGCCTTTTAATCTTCATATGGTACCTAGTGTAATATATGCTAGAAATATTCACTGAGAACTTGTTCACCAGATAGAAGTCATGACCTTTTCTAGGGATGAAATAATCTAACTAATATTTGTATTTTTAGCTATGTGCAAAACACTCTGCTAAGCATTTAGCATAAAACAACGGTGAAGGTGTAGCCCCAGGATTCAAAGAACTTAAAATCAAGTACAAGAATGTATTTGTGTATGCAGGTACTGTCACTAATCTTTGGCACTGTGTCAGAGCATCATACCTAGACCAATAGAGAATTGGTGCAGGGAGGGTAGGAAGGGAACACTTAAGAAAGTTTCCCAGATAGTCACATACATACTTTTCTCAGTGGAATTTAATACAATTTGCCATTTTGGAAGATTTCCAGTACAGAAAAACCCAAAAACAAACCATGTCTCTGAATGAGAAAATTGAATATGTTTCCTCAATGGGATTTGCACATTTGGGTTGTGCGCAATGGGATTTGCATATCCATGTGAACACTGGCCTAAACAGTGGGTGAAATAATGTTACATGGATCAGACTCATAAGCCCCCATGTTTCATAAATATCTATATTATGTCCTAATAACATTAGACACATGGTGATGGAATCCAGAACCTGATAACCTTCTGTCTGGAAAAAAGTAATTTCACTTTTGTGAGGGAGTAGTCTGTTTTTAGGAAATCCCATGATTTTTGCAGGAATTAAGAGTGTTTGAAAAAAAAGCACAGAATCTCTTCCTTTTCCCTGACCTTGCCTCTTAGTGATTACAGTCATCTAGTTGGCCAGCCTAGAGTGCTCCTTTCTTTGCCATATTTACTTTTCAAAGATTTGAAATGACAAAAAAATTGTCATTAGTACTAGAATACTGAGACAAGATAATGGTTTGCCACTTTGAAAGAAAATGTCTCTGGAGCTTTGCCTGCGGGAGATCAAAGTCCTGTCAAAACATTCTATTCTGTAGGATTAATCTCTTAAATATGTTAGAATACTTCCATTTATAGAACTCTCCTGTGACTTATAAGCAGTGATATTCAGAAGCTGACAAATGGATTGATAAAATCTTTCTGTGGCTTAATGATAGAAACAGAGCAAGCCAAGTCAGGTCTGTGAGCTTTATAGGCATAAGTTGGGCTGAAGACGGCCAACCACATATTTGAATTTTCTTAGCATCCTATGAATCTAATGAATTTGTAAAATATTAGTCAATGATATGACTAATATTTGAAATATGAATGTTTATTTTACACACATATTGGATGGCGTCATGTTTATCATATGCCTAGGATGTTAGTATCTAGGTCTATATTGTTATCTGTTATTTGAAAATGACTACACCAGGAGCTGTGGAGGAGAATGTACTTCATAATTCCAGATAGTATCCAGAAATTTCCCAAATACTTCTTGTTAACCATCTTCTTTTGCAATTAACATAAATAGTAGCCTTTTTCTCAAAAGATATATTTATAATTACTCTAGCACGATATTACATTAAGATTTTTCATTCAAGATGGCAGTCTATACAAAGATATTGGCCAACTTCTGTCATGAGCTTTTAAAAATTGTAGTAGAAAAATAAAACTACTTAAGAAAGTAGGACAGGAATCATTTAGCATAATTTTACATTTTATAAAAAAGACAAAAGGGACTTTTGCTCTCATTCATCATGATTTAATTAGTGAAGGCATTGTCCTCTGAGTGAAAACAACTACAATATTTTTAAAAATTATGTGAAACAGCTATGTGCAGATATTGGACAACATGTGAGGAATTGAAGCAAAAGAGATTATTCCTATTTTATCCTGGCTTTCTGCCTGGAAGCACCTTCAGAAGTCTGCCACAGGGAGGGGAAAATCCAAGCAGAACATAGTAGTTTTGCTGAGTTGAGAATACTGACTTCACAGTTCATCAAGTATGAAACACTGGAATTTGTAGGGAGGATTATGTAGAGGAGGAAGTTCTGCAAAATGAAAGCTTTAGAAATCTGCATAGGTGTCTATTTGAGTCTGTTGCTAAATAGCACACATATAAAACAGCAAGACAAAGCAAAGAACTATGATAATGTATGAAATAAAATTGCTCAAAAATACAAAATATTAGACTGTATAATCTAATATTTAATTAGATAAATTGAATATTAGAAAATATTCAATTCCTAATTAGCTATAGTAGACTTTGTTGTATCTTAAACATTCAGTACAGGATCTTGAAAGGTTATGACTTTTAGTAGAACTAAACTAACCCTATAAACACAAGACAGACCCTAACAACACTTAAAAACAAACTTCAAAGGATTCAAGCTGCTCTATAATTAACTCTTCAAAACAACTATTTTTTTTTAAAGAAAGACAACAAAATCTAGGCAGTTAGCAGTGTATTATTCACAGTGTAAAGCAAATAGAAAAAATAAAGTCCTAAACCTAATAAAAGGCATTTATAAAAAACTTACATCTAATGTTGTATTTAATGATAAAATACTGAATACTTTGATATTTCACCCTTGAAATCAGGAAATTAAGGATGGCTGCTTTCACCATTCCTACTTAATTATACTCTGGACATTGTAACCATTTTGATAAGACTAAATAAATAATATAGAGAAAAATAATGATCAAATTGTTTTTATTTGCATATAAGCTGACCATTCATATAGATGATTCTAAGGAATTTACAAAAAAGCTATCATAGCCATTAAATAAATTTAGCAAGTATCATTGAGTATTTGGAGAAACTGTAACTCTCATGTATTGTTGAGAAAAATGCAAAATAAAGCAAGTACTTGGGAGAATAGTTTTAGTAGTTTATTAAAATGTTAAACATACATTTACTATACAACTAAAAAATTCAACGGGATAGGTAACAACCTAGGATATATGAAAAACATATGTATACACAAAGACTGTGAAAATGTTCATATCAGTGTTATTACAATAGCCCCTAAAAGGGAAGTGTTGAAATAGTCATCAGCTGGTGAAAGTATAAGCTAACCATGGTATAATTATATAGTTAAATACTAATCAGCAATAAAAAGAAAAAATATTGAACACACACTCTCTCTATATATGCTTATATATGTATATATATAATGCAGAATATGTACAATGTAGAGTATGTACAGTGTAGAGTATTATTTCTTTTATATTGAATTTTTAGAAAAGGGAAATCATTATAGAAATAATGCAAATCAGCAATTTTCTGAGGCTGAGAGTGACAACAATTAGGTATTAGGATACGTTTCTAGAGTAGCAGATATATTCTTAAATACAGGTTATGGTAATTATTGCACAGCTCCATAAAGTTACTAAAGTTTTTCAAATAATCCTTGAAATATGCACTTTATAACTACTGGATATATTAAATTTATGATTTTGTGAACTACAACTCAATATAACTGTTTAAATCAAGAAACCAACACCAAGAAACTCCTGTTTCTTGGAGTCAGGAGTTGAAAAGGGATAGTTTAGGAAGTGGCATAAAGGAAACTTTTGGAGGTTGACGGAAATATTTGTTATTTTGATTGTGGTATCAGTTTCACAAAAGCATACATATGTCAAAGCAGTAGCAACTTGTACTTTCAACAAGTGAAATTCAATGTTCTGTAACTATAGCTCAAGGAAATTATAAAAACACAAAATCATATTTGAGATTACATTTTACTATCTCTTCTCTTTTCCAATATGTCCTAAATTAACAAAATCTAGTTGATTGTATAGCAAAATGAGAAGCTATTGATTCTACTGGCCATTGAGTAAAGAGAAGTGAAACAGTGTGTCCAACCTTCTGCAGACATGGAAGCATATTTTGTAAATAATTTTTTAAAATTGTAGTATTATAAGAATAGTGTAAATGTATTAATTCTTCATGTGTAACTGTTTAATAGCAGTCCTCTATTGGTAAAATAACTTTTTAGGATCAAACCAAAACATTTAATTTAAAAACTTAGTGTGTGGGCAAACTGAAGATTAGATAGAACTGAAGAGGAGGTTAAGAAATGCTGAGGATAAATTTTGGAGATCTATAAGTTGTCTAATAACAATTCTAGAAGAAAAGAGTACAGCAATAGACAAAGGATAATAATTGAACATTTTCCAGAATTTGTGAAAGACCTATATCCTCAGACCACAGAAACACAGTGAGTACCAAACAGGATAAAAATGTAAAACTTGGTTACATCATCATGAGAGGCAGAACTCAAAAACAATGAGAAGATGTTAGAGAAGAGATCTCAGAAAGAAAAGAATGATTGTTAAACACAGGAACATTAATTGGACAGAAACAGACTTCTCAATAATTACAATAGCAAGGGGTAAAAGGTAATTATAAAACTAGGAATATACATCCAGGGAAATGAGAAAGAGGTAAAATTTAAGAACTCTTTTAAAGCAAAAAATACAAAGAATTTTAAGAAACTACAATGTACTTTGGATATTCCAGAAAAAAATGGATTAATTTTTAGACACAGACAGCCTACCAAAACAATTGAAGAAATAGAAAATGTGAACATATCAATAATAAATAAGAATACTGAATCAATAATAACATGTTCCCTATCAAATAACAGCCCAGAATCTGGTGGCTTCAAAGCTGAAGTCCACCAACATTTAAAGAACTAATAACAATCCTTCTCAAACTCTTCCAAAAGGAAATACTTCCAAACTAATTTTACAAGGCCAGTATTACTCTGATACCAAAACCAGACATTAGCACTACAAGAAAAGAAAATTACTGGTCAATATCCCTGATGATCATAGATTCAGAAATGTTCAACAATATACCAGCAAATCAAATTCAAAAACACATAAAGGAATCATTCACCATGATCAGTGAAGATTTACCCCCTGGATGCAAGGAGAATTCAATATATGCAAGAAATGTAATACACCACATTGACAAAATAACGAAATAAAGAATAAACAAAACGTAATTATCTCAATAGAAACAGAAGAAATATTTGACAAAATTCAGCACTGTTTTAGGATTAAAACTCTCAACAGATTAGATATAGAGGGAATGTACTTCAAAACAATAAAGGGCGCAAATCACAATCCCAGAGCTAACATCATACTCAAACATAAAAATCGAAAAGTTTTCTTCTAAGATCCAGGACAATACAAAGCCGGTGCTGTTAGGTAACAGTAATAACTAAAGGAATCCTAACAGGGAAAAACTAAAATTATCTGTTTCTTGATAACATAATCTTATATGTAGAAAACCCTGAATAATCAACCTTAAAACTGTTAGAACTGATAAACAAATTCAGAAAAATTGTGGTTCAAAAATCAACATGCAAAAATCAGCAGTTTCAATATGCTAATAACAAATTATCAAAAATTGAAATTAAGAAACAATCCTATTTACAATAATATCAAAAAGAATAAAATATTTAAGCGCAAATTTCACCCAGGAGGTAAAAGACCTGTATACTGAAATGTATAAAACACAAAAAAAGAAATTGTTAGAACGTCCATACTACCAAAAGCAATCTATAGATTCAATGCAATACCTATTGAAATGCCAATGATATTTTTCACAGGAGCAGAATAAGAGAATTCTTAAATGTGTATGAAACCACAAATAATCCCAAATAGCCTGAACAAATTTGAGGGAAAAAAAGCTGGCGGTATCACACTTCTTGGTTTCAAAATATGAAGAATTTAAATAAAAACAACATGGTATTGACATAAAAACAGATACATCAACCAACTGAACATAACAGAAATTTCAGAAATAAACCAATACATTTATGTTTTTGACAATGATATAAATGACATTTATATTTTTGTCAAGGACACACTATGGCGAAAGGTGGTCTTTTCAGTGATGGTGTTGGGGTACTGGCTATCCACATACAGAAGGATGAAATTAGATTATCTTACAACATAAAAATCACTCAAAATGGAACAAAGACTTAAGTATAAGACCTAAAATTGTAAAACTACTAGAATATAACAGAGGATAAAAGCTCAACAACATTGTTCTGGGCAACGATGTTTTGGATATGCCACCAAAAGCATGGGCGACAAAAGCAAAAATAGACAAATGGAACTGCATCAAACCATAAAGCTTCTACGCAGCAAAAGAAATGCTTAACAAAGTGAAGACATGACTTATAAAATGGGAAATATATTTGCAAACCATAGATTTGATAGTGATTAATATCCAAGATATATAAGGAACTCAAAGAGCTCAACAGGAAGAAAACAAATAACCCAATTTAAAAATGGGCAAAGGACTTGAACAAACACACTTCTCAAAAGCATACATATGGCCGGGCGCGTTGGCTTATGCCTGTAATCCGAACACTTTGGAAGGCCGAGGTGGGAAGATGACGAGGTCAGGAGATCCAGACCACGGTGAAACCCTGTCTCTACTAAAACACAAAAAATTAGCCCGGCGGGGTGGCGGGCGCCTGTAGTCCCAGCTACTCCCAGCTGAGGCAGGAGAATGACGTTAACCCGGGAGGCGGAGCTTGCCGTGAACTGAGATTCCGCCACTGCACTCCAGCCTGGGTGACAGAGCGAGACTCTGTCTAAAAAAAAGAATACATACAAAGGACTAACAGATCCCTTGTTAGTGACGTTAAAAAATGCTTAACATCACTAATCATTAGGGAAATGCAAATTAAAACCACAATTAGATATCACCTCACATCTGTTGGAACTAGTTTCTAAAAAAGTTGAACTCATAGAAATATAGATTAGAAAGATGGCTGCCAGAGGCTTGAGGGGTGAGGTGGGCAGGCATATAGAGACGGAATAGGAAGTCAAAGGGTACAAGGTTTCAGATAGATAGGCGGAATAAATTAAGCTTTGAGACCTATTGCACAGAAGGGTGACTGTAGTCGATAAGAATATATTCTATATTTCAAAATAAAGAGTAAATTTCAAATGTCTCACTGGAAAAAATGATAAGTGAGGTGATAGATATGTTAATTAGCTTGATTTAGTCACTCTGCATTGTATACATATATCAAAGCACCACATTGTACCCCTCAAAATGTATATAATCATGATTGGTCACGTAAAAATGACATTAACAATACAAACTTTAAAATTTAATGTAACCCAAAAATCCTGCCCAAACAAGGGCATTGTTTACCATCACTAGACTCTCACTAAAAACAACAACAACAACAACAACGACAACAAAAACTACGATAGGATGTACATTGGGAAAAGAGAGAATATTTTAAAGGAAATATCTAAGCTATAAGAAGGCCCCTTAAAGAAATTGGTAATGTGTAGACAAAGTTATTCAATAAATTTCTAAAATAATTTTGATAATATCTGATTAAGAGGTAGAAAGCCTTTTTAGGAAAAATCAGTAAGGTTGTGGGGAGGTAAGAAAGAAGGAAGACAGCCAATGAGTGTATTATCAAGCATGTTACCAGTGGGAAACTGATGCTTATGCCTTCTGGGGAATTCTGTGAGCCAGTGGAAAACATGTGCCTCCAATTTTTTCTTTCAAGGAATGAGATAGTGATATGGTTTGGCTCTGTGTCCCCACCCAAATTTTATGTTGTATTCTAATCCCCAGTGTTGGGGGAAGGACCTGGTGGAAGGTGATTGGATCATGGGGGTGGATTTTCCTTTTGTTGTTCTCATGATAGTGAGTGAGTTCCCACAAGATCTAGTTAAGTGTTTAGCCCTTCCCCTTTTGCTGTCTTTCTCCTGCTCTGCCCTGTGAAGATTGTGCCTGTTTCCCCTTCGCCTTCCACTGTGATTGTATGTTTCCTGAGGCCTCCCCAACCTTGTCTCCTTTAGAGCCTGTAGAACTGTGAGTCAATTAAACCAATTTTCTCCATGAATTAACCAGTCTCAGTTAGTTCTTTATTGTAGTGTGAGGACAAACTAATACAGAGAGCTTCACCAACTTCCACTAATCACTGGCTGAAAACTGCGTTTTGTTGGGAAGGGGTGTCCTGTTGGGAGGAAGAGTACCTCCTGTGTTGATAACTTGTGGCAGATTCTCCTTCCTGTGGGGAATGGAGAGCTCTTTCCCTGCTGCTCACTTGATGTGGGGAGATCCCTCTCACCTGTGCTCCCAGTCACGTGGTGTCTTTGGGTAGGTATTAAGCCTCCACCTCCATGGCAGAGGTTTAGATTTTCCCTGGGTGCTTATCTTCAGCAGGAGTTCCCATGATCCCCTCTTGCCTGTTCTGCCAGGCTGGCATTTTATGGGCAGTGCCACTGTTAGATTGAAGAGTGTGTCTACCTGCTCCCAATTCTGTTCTTAGTTTGGGAGTCAGGAGGTTTACAGTCTGGATTAACACCTTCTGTTGAGGAAGAGGATAGTAAGGTGCCCTGTTATGCTGTGCCTTCAGTGCTTCATCCCTAACCTCAATCCTCAGCTTCTGTTTTTCCATCTTCAGAACTCTCTTCTGTGGGCCACTTGAACGTTTCCAGGATTTATAGTCATCTGTGTTAGTTCATTCTCACATTGCTGTAAACAAATACCTGAGACGGGGTAATTTACAAGAAAAGAGGTTTACTTTGTTCACAGTTCCACAGGCTGTACAGGAAGCGTGGCAACATCTGCTTCTGGAAAGACCTCAGGGAACTTTTACTCATGATGGGAGGCAAAGCAGGAGCAGGACTGAGAGAGAGTAGGGAGGTGCTCCACACTTTTAAACAACCAGATCATGTGAGAACTCTGTCACAAGACAGCACTAGAGTGGTGGCGCTAAACCTTCAGAAACGGCCCCCATGATCCAATCATCTACCCCCAGGCTGCACCTCCAACATTGCCGATTACATTTCAACATGTGATTTGAGTGGGCACACAGATCCAAACCATATCATCAGCATTAGTGGAAAGGAGCAGGTAGAGATGAGTCTATGCCATCTTGTCTGGGCTGGAAGTTTGTGTTTGTTTTTTTAATTGGAATATGTTTTCCTCAGTTGTAATTTGCAAAGAATTATCAATTATAAAAACACTGGCTAAGAGTCTTTTGAAAATTAAAACTCTAAACTGTTTAGAAACAGTTTAGAAACAGTTTAGAGTTGGGTGAAATAACCCAAGTGTTTTGACAGATTCTTGATTTCTTCAAGATGCTTTGGGCCACTGACGTGTCACTAATTTGCAAGGTGCCCCCTTACTATACTATAAGAAAACATCTTTAAAATAGGAGAATATGCATCTGAACATTATAAAATTAGGTAAAGAAGTGCTATTATTACACTGTGGTTTTCAGATAACTTGCTTACTTCTGGGAGTTCCTTTAAATTTACCAGATCTGAGGAAATAGAAATGAATAAGACACTAAGATATACATTGTGTCCTTGAATAGCTGATAATGTAGTAGGTCAGAGAAAGAAACTCATAAATAGTATACATAAACAAAAAACAGGGGGCAAGAAATGAAAAGTGAGAGGATAGAGTAAGATAAAAACCCCAAAGCATAGAAAGATGAAGGACAAACGTGAAATGGAGATACAGAATAATAGGTAGGCCTCAAAAGAGCCTTGTTCCATAAACCAGTCCCTGAGCACGGGAGTGCAGCAGATTTTACAAGCCTGTAAAAAACTCATTAATTACAAACTCAGCATTCTTTTTTTTTCCAAAAATTTATAAAATGGGAGAAAATAATTTGCCAAATGCTCACTGTATACAAAATGTGCTACCCTGAGGTTTAATTTAGGCCACATCTATTCAGGATAACAAATATATTTATTTAAAAAAATCTAAATTTTTCCTGTTTTGAAATTCTGGAATGTATTTATCCCTAAGACTTTATTCTAAAATGTATTCTCCAAAGTCTTGAGAACATTTCTGTAAGGATTGTTTTCATTTCCTTCCAATATACAAGATGTTGCTGAGTTAAGAGAGAGAAGGTCCATTCAACTTACTCAAGACCATCCAGTTCACCAGCTACATCTTTCATTTATTCATTACTGTCATTTACTAGCACCAACAACACTATTTCCCCAAACAGCTAAGTACACACACACACACACACACATTATACATATATATATATTTAAAGTTGTGTGTGTAATTATATATATATAACATTGTATTATATATTAATTATATGCATACTGTGTACCCAGAACTTTAAAACTGCATAAACCATCACCTTAACGATCCTTTCCTTTGGTTAAGAAGTAGTTGGTATGGGCAGACACAGCCATGAGTAAGACTTTGCATGTGAGTTATTTAGCCTCTTTATATCTCTATTTCCTGAATAATTTTTCTCAATTATTTAGTCTCCCCACATGTTAGAATTAAACTATATGCCTGAGCTATCTGAATTATTGTTTTCCCTCATAATAGTGAAAGGGGTATATTCCCTTCAAGTAAATATTGAACTAGACTGCATCACTTTTTTGGCCAGTGTAATTCCGGCATGGAAGGTAAGGTGCCAGTTCCTGGCCACAACCTAAAGTAACATTGCATGTTTCTGTTTGCTCTATTGTACTCTGTAATTACTGTAAAATATGCTAGGAAAAGTATCAATCCTAGAATCACGAGGGGCACGTACAGCAAACCTGATCCCAAACTCTAGTCAGGAGTCTAGCCTCACCAACTTAAAGCAGACCAGACCTGCTCAGTTGGCCTCACTTAATGACCTGAAAACTCACATGCATGAAAAGCAAGGCTTATTGTAATAACTCATTGCATTTGGGGATGATTTGTTACCTGGAATTATTGTGACAGCAGCTGACTAATATGCACTTCAAAGAGTTATAAAAATGAATTGCTTATATATCTATGTATATATCTATGTGTATCTATGTATGTATGTCAATATACACACATATAATATAAATGCATTTATAAATAGAACATTATTGGTCAAATCAGAGTAGCTTTGCAGGAAAAGTGAATACTTTTAACGATATAATGTAATCATTATGTATTTTACTTAATAATTGTTTTGCACTTGTAAATGTGCAAAACAATTATAACGGAATACTGAATCACTATGCTAAATAGAATGTACAAATCAGATAACTTAATGATAATCCAATAGATCTTTTGGTGATCAAGAAATAAACTTAAGCATTAAGACACGCCATCAACCTGGTGGTATTTTTCCCTTCGAATTTTTTAACTGAATTTGGTAATCAAACATAGAATTATTTTCTCCCAAGACTGGACCCAGTCTCAAACCTCCCAATATCCTAAACCACAACACACGTGTCATAAATAGCACAAGTTAAAAGTTTTTTCCATTGTGGGTGGAAAATACTATTGGTTCTTAAGAGACAAACCAGGCTTGTTACATTCCCTCCCTCTTTAATTCAATGGAAGAACATCAAATCCAATTCCTTATCAAAACAGACACATTTTAAAGGATATAATTTCTGTTCTTTTAACGACATTATTAAGAAAATGAAAAACTCATTCACTGAGAGAAAGTAATTGCTGAACATGTGTATGGTAACATATTTGTATCCAAGGAATATAAGGAATCTTCAAAAATAAGAATAAAAATAATTTAAAATGGGCAAAAGATGTGAAAGGGCAGTTCACTAAAAAAAATATGGATGGCATGAAAACATATAAAAATTTCTCAATATTATTCCTTATAACAACACAAAAAGCACAATGAGATAGTACAACAAAAATTAGAATGGTAGAAGTGAAGAAAAAAATGAGAATACTAAATCCTAATGAGAATGTGAAACAATCAGAAATCTTACACATTGCTCACCAGGATACAAAATAGTGGAAAAAATAGTTTGTAAATTTCTTCTAAAAGAAACATACATTTACTACATAATCCAGCATTTGCACAACTAGATTTTTAACTAGAATAAATAAACATTTATGTTCACATACACAAATATGTGGGTATGTGTAGCTGTTTTATTTATAATTGGCCCAAACTGCAAACTGGTGAATGAATAAACAAAGTGTGGTAAATTCTTAACACTGGGAAAATCACTTGACAATAAAACAGAACAAACTACTGAGACACACAAAAACGTGGATCAATTCAAATGCATAATGCTAAGGGAAAGAAACCACACTCAAATACTTGTATGCTATATATTTGTCAAGCAATATAATTTGTATTGCCCAATGCAAAATGCAAATGAGAGCCTGTTTTTCAAACATTACAGCATAGGTTGCAATTCTGTGAAGCTGGAACTGACACATATCATTTCATTCCTATGACACTCTTAAAAGGCCAATATCCAGGGAAATAAAAGAGATCAATTGTTGCCTGGGCCAGGAGTTTTGGAAGAAGGAGTTCACTATAAAGGACATAAGGGAATATGCTGGGTTGATAAGACGGTTCTGTCTTGCTAGTAATGTAGTTACACAATTATATGTGCATGCCAAAACTCACAGAACTGGAAAATGGAACTACTAAACAGGAAATTTTTGTCTATGTAAATGATATAAATCTGACTTTAAAAATAAACATTTATAGAAAATCATATATTGATATTTAATGAAGAATGATTACAGATCATTCCAGAGAAATTTGGAACATCATACAATTAAGAGAAACAAGATATAATAGAAAGGTCTGTGTTGGAATATTCTCTCAGCCCCTCACTAGCCAAGTGAAATATGTAACAATCTCTCTGAGATTTAAAATAGGATAGCAATAGTGAGTCAAACTTAAAGGTGCTTGTGAGGATCAAATAAGGTAATGAATTTAAAAAGTTAAAAATAACTTTATAAAGCACTCAAATTATTATTTACAATGGCAATAAAAGGACAAACTCTACACCACTGTTTTTCTCTCAAACTTAGAGATCTGTTACTGACTGGGCCCATTTCTGATTCAGAAAAGGCAACCAAAATCACGAATTTACCTTAGCAATGTTCTATGGAAACATAATTTAATATATAACACATTTTAAACATGGAGAGGTTGACTGATTTTCACAGTCAAAATGATATATTCTTTGGGAGGAATCCATTTTCTCCCTGGTGGACTAAATTGAGTTCTTATTTTTCACTGTTGTATGTATTTCGCCCCACCCTATAAGTCTAAAATGAATGTGCAAACCAACACCAATCTTTCATTTCACTTTTCAATTTTGGTATCTACTTTTGACAGTTTTGTAACTGTCAGGTAATATAAACTGTTAAGACTAAAAAATAATTATACACATATATGAGGATTAAATAGTAAAATTTTGCATAGCTAATATGATTTTTGAACTACCTTACATGTAAATGTTACCAGCTGCATAATAATAGATGTAAATACTTATGAAAATACAGTTTAGTGTATTACTATGGCAAATTCTATAACAAAATATAGTCATATTTGCTTTTTAATTTAATTGAGGAGAGTGAAGAAGTCAATCATAGAATACTGACTTCCTTTATGTCCCCATTGTACCAGATGGGACACATCTCCAGTATTCGTACCTTGTCACACTGTAGCATAGTTGTTTATTTAAATACTCATTATGTGCTATGTGATCTATGAACTAATTTATGTTTGGTTGTGTGCTTTATTTTTATTTTTCAACTGTAATATATTCTGCTTGCATGGTATTTGTTTAATGTTTTTAGCTTTTGAGGTAAGAAAATCCAGAAATAATTATATTGGTGGATGGAGTGGCAAATTGGACAAGATACTGAGTAGAGTCAGAGTTCTTTCATTAATGTCCTGCTCTGTTTTCTTATTTGTTATGCAACTTTTAATATGAGACTTAACCTTTCATGAACCCATTTTCTGAACAGTTAACTGCCTAGAAAAATACCTGCAGCATTCTCTCTTTAATATCAAACTCTTTTCCCTAACACAACATACAGAGTACTTCAAGGGAGTGTTATGATGGTCAAATGTAATAACAGATTGAGTAAAAATTTAATAATGTAAAGTGTATAAATACTCTCTTGGTATGTAAAGCTCTATTTAAAGATGGCAAGAAAAAAAAGGGTGCTGGCTCCTGAGTAAAGAGACCTCGACCAGTAGCACAACTTTTGTTGTCAACCAGCTAAAGTACCATGGACAAGACTTACAGTCTCTCTGGACTTTTACTGTAAAGCAAGATGTTCTAAATTTAGCTTCAAATTCAGAAAAATTATTTACTTTATATGACCTTTGAAGCATATTCTACAATTCACACAGGCCAAGTGTACCATTTTAGATACTGTGTTACTTATCTCTCATTGAAAACATATCATAACTGGACACTTAATTAGAAAATTCAATAGTAAGATTAACACAACATAAACTGGCTCAAAGATTCCATGTTCAAAGAGTTCATTGGTATAATAGACCAAGAAATGATATATAGGATTAAAACATTTTGAGTCTTGTCAGCACATTACAGAGCAACAGAGACTTTGTTTTGCTCAGGCTTTTATCAGAAAAAGAATGCTATTGTGAATAAACAAAGATAAATGTATATTGGAAACTTTTTCATTGCTACATGTGGGTTTTTCTGTTGTTGTTAGTAGAGTTGGTATTGTTTTTGCATTAGTAAACTTCTGTAACATTAACTTTGTATGTTTATATTTTTCTCAACTCTAAGATCTATAAAAACAGTGTCATAAAATATACATATATATGTGTATGCATATACATATATATGTGTGTGTATGTGTGTGTATATATATATATATTCCAAGCTAGATATTGTCTTGTACTTAATACTTGCTTTACAGATGTGCATAGGTTGATTGATTCAAATTTATATGTCTGTGTAATAAATCATACTTTTTAGAATACTGATCTGTGATTTGTTTCAAATAATAAATAGGCTAGACAAAAACAACAAGCTCCTAAATTTTACTGCAGAATAGCAAATCGTGCTTTAAATTACTTGAGATTAAAATGAACTGTATTCAATTACAGTTATTCATAGACTTCTAGGTCTATTGTACAGTCCAGTGTAAGTTTAATTGTCTTATTATGATGATACAAGTAGAGGTTCATAGAGATAGTCTAATACATCTTCCTGAGACAATTACAGTCCACTGTCCATTAGCCGGAAAGAAATAAGTTTCCGCTTTCATCACTCATAACTTTTGACTCCAGAAGGATAGTGGGAGCAAAGGACAAAATCTAATGCTCATGAGTCATCCTATTTGTTTCTTCTTTGGCTGAGCTCCAGACAGTAAGGAAAGCAAAAGCTCACCATATCTCTAAGATTGTCCCCTTCTTCCCACTCCATAATCAATTACACATTACTAATAATAAGCATGATGTCTTGCTTTTGCTTGGTCTGAGTGACCAGTTAGGTTCCATAGGTGATCACTTTGACACATGGCAGCCCTCAAGTTGGCACCTTGATTCACCATCCAAGGAATTACAAGCTGACCTAATCAGCTAATGTGATTAGTTAAAAGTATACAAACAGTATTACTCCATTCCCTTAATTTGGCTTAATTATTATACTTGTGATTTAGATATTTTAGATAAATTATAATGTGAACTGAAAAGCTGCTCTTAGTTCCTTTTCATTATAATGTTAGTTTTTTGATATAATATTAAGCAAAATTCAAATAAGAAATATAATTTTCAAATGTTTAATGCTTTCGCATGTATGGTAGTTATTAAAAATAAATTGATTACACAAGACACATCTTCAGTGAAAAATTTGTTAACAAGAAACTTATTTTTGGTAATGTCAGTAGATTACAACACTGCACTATGAGATGAGTAAAATTGTAATTTGAAGAGCAAGCAATTCACATTTTGGAATATCAGGGCAAAGGATTTTCTGGCTCATAATAATACAAATGTCCAGATTGCAGTTCAAGACATGACCTTTGTTATGCATAAGTAGTTTTTTGCAAAAAAATAACTTTTGCACATAAAATTTTATGTATTTTCAGGCTTGGTTTGACTACAATAAATCTTTTACTGAATAAGCCTTAATATCAGTGGGGAGAGCACAAGTTAATAAAGTCAGAATATTCCTTAGCAAATCCTTGAATGTATTACATTGGTAAGAGTAATTTATGTTTTCCACAATCTAACCAGGAATAGACACTATGATTTGTTTCAACCGAACTCTTTAATTTATAATATATACATTCTCAAAATGTAATACGATTTTAAAACCTTCCCATTTTCTTTCAGTCTTTGGAAGTATGACATAGGTGAAGAACATGGATGTAGGTATTGGATGGTTATTTAAATGTTTTTTCCAATTTCCTGACCTTGAGCAAATATCTAAATAGTTACTTTATTGCAGAAAGAATACAGAATGTCACCTGCACAGTATTCTTGTTAGAACAGTGCTGGCATTTGTAAGGTGCCTAGGACTGTTGCATGCATGCGGTAGGTACCCAATAAATGTGATTTACTCCCTTTATCTCATATATTTCCCAGTTTTACAGATCTGTTCACATAAGGCCGTTGTATAAGTGTTGTAACTTATTACAGAGTACATTTTTTTTTCTCAGCTGGCTGAGAAAGCAGGAGTTACTGACACATATTGCTGGAATAATTCATATCCTTTTAACTATGAAAAGAAAAAAAAAGAATCGTTATAATTCTCAGCAGAAAATATATGAGAAATTTGGGGGAGTTCAAGCATCTCTGTCCTGAATCAATTAGGAGCATTTATATCTGTCCTTTTCTTCACTTTCCTTTGGTCTTAAACATACAGTCACAGAATTAGGGTCACCAGAAGTAGGAGAAAAATATGAAAAGGGCAAGCAATCCTTGCCCTGGAAGCATCATCTTTTTGACTATCAATCAATAGAGGGCCCAATTACCTGGCAGTGTGAGGCTGGGCTTCCCAATAAGCAGATCAGCATGCAGGAAGTTTATTAGGAGGTCTCTTAAAATCAATTCCAGATGAAGCAAAGAGAGGAGAATGAAGGGGAGGGCAGGGGGCGGGGGGAAGAAATAGGACGAGAAGGAGACCAGACCACGCAGTGGGTTAAGCAGCAACTTCTTTCATGGGAAGCATCAGTTGAACCTATAAAAAAAAGATCTACCTGTCTTATGTTGGGGTCACATGATTAGTTAGTTACCTGCCTGCAAGGGTCAGTCATTGGATGCAGAATCCTTGACAATGAGAACAGTCTTGTCAGCTACCAGGGGAGAATAAGTCCTTCATTACTGAAAGAGGATCTGTGTGGTACATCAATCACCAACCATGCTGATCTTCTGAAATGTTTTTCCCTTGCATGATGCTTTAAACATTCTCAGTCCCTCAGATATGTATACAATGACTTTCACACATTTATTCTGTTGACTTTTTGCTGGCTCATTAGTTCAGAAGTACTGGACTCCTCAGCATACTTATTGACTGTCTGCTCAGAGTTTCAATAGGCCTTGTTTCTCAAGAGATGGCTGGGGTTCTTTTGCAATGGATGCTGAGTTAGGTCTTGCTCGAATACCTCAGTACACCCATGCTTCAACAAAACAACAAAGAACATTTTGCTACTCTTTCCTCATACCTGTCAACTAAACGTGTGTGTGTGTGTGTGTCTCTTTATGTGTGCATTTATGTGTAAAAAGAATAAATGAGAATAATTTTTCATTAGGTTGTTTGTTTAAAGACGAGTAAATCTACCAAGGCGGTAGATGCAGAGGAGGTTGTTGTATTTATTGTAACTGAAAGTTCAAATCTAGTGTACTGTATATTATTTCCCAGATTGAGTAGCATCACTGCAATAGAAAAGAGCAATAATTTCCTATTCAACATTGGAATAGAATGGAGATTTTTATCCTTGGTAACAATTGCTGCTTCTTTGTCTAATAGTCATAATTACAATTAGTGGGCATTAGTGTTTCAACGTTCCCGCCTAAAATGTTGGCCACCTGCAGCTCCTAAAATGTTGGCCACCTGCAGCATCTTATAGTTCCTTCTTTTTTGTACTTATTAAGCTTCAAGTATGGACTCAAATATAATATTTCAACCCAAAATAGGGGAAACAAAAGTATTGCATTGTACAGATGTGGTTTGTGTGACCTATCAGGGGAAAGCACTAATGGGACTCAATAGGGTATAAACTAGAGAAGATTGGCAAAAGGCAACTGCATGTAAGAGTGTAATTGGGATAACAGTAGTCCTATTACTTTTTCTCCCTTGTCTTCAGTTTGAAAGGTGAGGGAACTAACTATTCTTCCTTCAGATTTACACAAGGATACAGTATTAGTCCATTTCTATGCTGCTGATAAAGACATACCCAAGACTGGGTAATTTACAAAGAAAAAGAGGTTTAATGGACTCACAGTTCCACGTGGCTGGGGATGTCTCACAATCATGGTGGAAGGCAAAAGGTCACATCTTACTTGGCAGCAGGCAAACGAAAATGAGAGCCAAGTGAAAGGGGTTTCCCCTTATAAAACCATCATATCTCATAAGACTTATTCACTACCATGAGAACAGTATGGGGGAAATCACCCCATGATTTAATTACCTCCCACTGGGTCCCTCCCACACCATGTGGGAATTATGGGAGCTACAACTCAAGATGAGATTTGGGTGGGGATGCAATGAAACTGTATCAGGCACCATAAACAAATAAGAGTCTTTTATTATAAAAGAGGTTTCTTCTCATTATATACCATGTTCATGACAGAATAAGTTAGTCTGAATTTTGAACAAATCAAATATTCAAAAGTATTACATTTTTGGGAGGATTGTTCAGTTGAAAGTTTTCTTAATAGTGCTATCTTCTGTCTCTAAAGAATCACAACACTTAAATTTGGTTATTCCTTATATTCATTTCTTATTTTTCTCTTTTTGTTTTGTTTTGTTTTGTTTTGTTTTGTTTTGTTTTGTTTTGTTTCGAGACGGAGTCTTGCCTTGTTGCCCAGGCTGGAGTGCAGTGGCACAATCTCCGTTCACTGCAAGTACTGCCTACCAGGTTCACGCCATTCTCTTGCCTCAGCCTCCCGAGTAGCTGGGACTACAGGCACCTGCCACCACGCCCGGCCAATTTTTTGTATTTTTAGTAGAGATGGGGTTTCACCGTGTTAGTCAAGATGATCTCAATCTCCTGACCTTGTGATCCGCCTGCGCAGCCTCCCAAAGTGCAGGGATTACAGGCGTGAGCCATCGCGCCCAGCCCCATTTCTTATTTTTCTAGTAGGACTAACACTGAAAAAGATGAGAAAACAATGTCTAAGCGTAACAAATGGGGAAATGCTGTAAACCAACAAATGTGCTTTTTATGAGAATTTTCTAGTTCAAAAAAATGAAATGCTTCCTACAGTGACATTTGCTATCCAAGGTACCTTGTTCTTCCTCATCTGCTGGTATCTCTAAATTGTTATTTTAGAGATATAACATTGGACGCTTCATAGAAAATATGCCCAAATTATCCATTTTTTAAAAAATGTATTATATATGGTGCCTGGTTATCTTTTTTATCTTGATAAAGCATGGGGACAATATTCCATTGTGACATGATTGGCTGTTGAATATTAAAGAAAATAAGCTAACTACATGTAAAATTTTTCAGCTCTGTGAATGAAGCTTCATTCTCCTTGAGAATGGCGAAAGGTATTTTTTTTTTTTTTTGGCAATCACATTACCGTGCCAAAAATATTTTGTTTTCCATCTTGTTGGTGTCTTCTGACACTCTTCATTTTCTTTTTATGGGTTTTTAATTAATTCATTAATTTCACCTCTCAGCATGAAGGATAATGCTCATTCAGAGTTTGACATTTCTCCATTTGGCAAATTGTTGTTATAGAGGATGTTATTGGTTTGATGTTGAATTTGATAAAATATCCTATTTAAATATTCAAATTTTAGATTCACAGAGCTTTTATATATGAGAACATTTTCTAATAAGTATCATTTAAAAAGTTCTAACTTACAATATTTTATGGCATCTGGTATTAACAATGAAAAAATAATAAGGAAGTCTGGAGTGGGAGAGATTGGTAAGAATAAGTTGAGACACAAAATAGGAATAACTCTATTTACAGAAATCACTCTATGCTGAAATCATGTTTACTAGTCACCACAGGGAGAAATGGAACATGAGCTGCAGATGTATGTGATAACTGATGAGACACTGAATATATTGTCTGTTTGGAAAGGAGTCACAAATAAAAATTCAAATATATTATGCCTGGTAGAAAGGGTGACATCTAAAACTCAATCCAGTGAAATAAAGGACCCTAAAGCTCTGCCATTTCTGAATTATCAGGTCAACTTAATTCCAGGGGGACCTGTCATTTTTGTGAGCAATAAAACCCAACTGATGTTATTATTAGATACAATCCATTCACTGCATACTATGAGGGTAAAACATCTTATTCTCTAGGGAACAGACTAGTGATATCTCCTTAGGAAAAAGAAAAGTATGAAAATGTCTTTTTTGAGCAGGAAATAAAATGCATGTTTCCTTCAGTAACAAATAATAGATTGAGCTTGATAAAGGGGTCTGGGAATTTAAAGATTCTCTGAAAATTCCTCTAGAGAAATTAGGTTTAACTAGACAAATTAGGTGAGGAGAGAGGTGGGCTTTCTCCCTTTCTCCCTTCAGAAAAAAAATAATAAAACTTCTTTCTCAGTTTTAATAAGCAACTAATCAGCTCGGTAATATAGGCACCAGTACAGTTTATGGATATATAGATTTGTTGGATGTTTTGTGCTATAGACTCATTGTATTTGAATTTACACCATTTTTTTTCTATATTGTTTAACAAAACTGTACATGCAGTTGAAGTCCTCTCTCCACTGTATATAGGTAGGCACAACCTTTCCTGATAAGGAGCACAGGAAATCAGACTAGATTTACACAAAACAGCATTCCCTAGCTACATTTGAACTGCTGATGTAGCAGCCTCTGCACCCTCAGCTTGAACTTACCATCCAAAGAAGAGAAGCATTTTTTTTTCTCCATATGAAAAAGAAAAGGAAGAACTTAGAAGGCACACCTTCACTATAAATCCTCCTGAGAAATGTCTGTGGCTCCAATTCCATGTGGGAAGGTATTGACATTCTTCTTCAGGTGCCAGAAACTTCTTTAGAGAATATAAGTGGTACACTTATAGAGCACCAACCTGGAAACCACACATCCTGAATTTTAAGTCTCTTTAGAATAAGACAACATACAAAAGACATATGATTGTGTGGGATAAGCATTTGCTGGTTTAACATGTAAAACTTATCATCAAGCATGTCCATTGTGGGTACACATTTCTATAGACTCTAAAACTGTGTGTTGCAGCTCTTATATATTTACTCATATTATAATTTCCAACATGTACTCAGAACAAAGAAGTTCTAGATTTACCATAACACTAATAACCCTGAAACTACTATAAAATAAAATGTAAAATCCTGCCCTCAAAAACCAAGATGATGCCTTAAGAACATCTACTTGATAGGTTTGACAAAAAATGTTATTGCTTAATTTAAATAATTCAATTTTTATTGTTATAAATGTTTGATAAAAATACAAATACATAATTTAAGATGTCTTATTTAAATTCACAGACTCTGCTTTATATTTAAGTTGCTATGCCTATGTCAGGCTAATAAAGATCTTCAGAAAGCTGTCCAGCTGGACACCTACATACAGAAGATCCATTGTTTAGTTCTACCTTCTGTGAAACTCAACAAATTCTCATTAATTCTTTGAGTGCCAGAGTAATAGTCTTTGGGGTCAGTGATTCCTGCAAAGATCAAAGACTGTCAAGTAATGAACACAAACTGAGACTTTTTATGACTTTGTGCTTTCTTCACAACTAATATATGTATAATAAACATGTTTGCTTATATTTTAAAATATCCTAAATTCAACCTGATACTAACAGTGTCCATCCTGTCAGTGGCCACTAACCTTAATATTGAAATGTCATACTTACTTTTAATCTACACATACATACATGGATAACTTGATTTCTCAATTAAGTGAAAAGGTAAAACTTTTTTCCCCTTTTAGTAGAACTAATTTGCAATTATTATTATTCAAAAATTTCTATATGATAATTTATTTTTTTAATAAAGAACACATATACCTCTATGCAAATAGCTTTATTGGATCTGATGCTTATTTTATTATGCTTATTGATGTTGTCAGTTGTAGTAACTTTGCAATAAATTATCAGTAGAGCTAGAAAATAAGAGATCTGAGGACAGGAATAATGACTCACTTTTTTGTTTTTGTTTTTTAAATGATTTATGTATTTATTAATTAAATTAATACTT
Source organism: Mandrillus leucophaeus (assembly GCF_000951045.1). Lineage (NCBI taxonomy): Eukaryota > Metazoa > Chordata > Mammalia > Primates > Cercopithecidae > Mandrillus > Mandrillus leucophaeus. The sequence goes on along the minus strand of NW_012100210.1, from coordinate 183,266 downwards.
TCAGATTATTTTTAAAATCTGTTACTATTATTCATTGAGCCAATAATATTTATTGTCTTTTAAGTCTCAAGTATGATTCTGAAGTTCCAAGAAAATTGTAGTGAACAAAATCATCAAGGATCTGACTCTGTCATGGAATTAATTAGCTTGCAGTAATGGATAATGCATATTTACTAACTGATTAAATGCTGTTAGTTTTTCCATTTTGTCTAAATTTCAGAGAACAAGGGACTTAATATTAAATCTGGTTTTAATTTGTAGAGGGTTTCAAAATTTAATTTAATTTAATTTAAATTGTGTGTCTACAGAGGTAAAGTGAAGTTCTGATTAAAGGTAGTGTGAAGTGTATATACATATATGTGTGTGTGTATATACTGTAAACTTACATATATTTACTGAATATATATATTTATATATATTTATCTTTATATATATATACACATTTACTGAAAGAGCTACAATCACATGTCCATTTGTTCTGATGAAGTAAAACTCAATCTAAATGTTTTTATAATCATGAAAATCGGATGACTATTACAAAATCTCAAACACTGTCCTAAGTCTCAAGAGCTAGATTTCTGTCTCTCATTTTTCCTTTCTGTTTATCTTTTTAAAAATAAAATAAAATGTGGATGATCCAAACTATTCACAAGAATCCTAAGTCAAAAACCAGGAAAGATTCTGTTTTCTAGATATATACAATCTACTGTAATGTTTCTTGATGTAAGGTATGTTAATAGTCTATGAATCAGCTTATTAAGGAGCTCTGTTTAATGCTGCTACTAAATCCAATATAAGTTTCCACCCATTCACCTTAGGCTTTTTTAAAACCAAAATGTTCCACTTGAAAACCTATCTTCAGAGCCTCATAAGGTATAATAAGTAACACCAGTGTATCAGATTTATCACACAGATTTTACTGTATAATGATAATTTTTCCTGGACCTCCTAGGGATTGTTCAGTTTAGGAGTGGTAGAGGAATTTCTGTCAATATTTAATCTGTATTGACTGTTGGATTGATTACAATGCATGATACTTATTACATCCATCTTCCCATATAGTGTAGTCCCTGCTGGTGACAAAACTCTATTGATACACTCTCCCTGATCATGAAAAATTGCAAAACTGCTGAGATTTATACTTTTATATGATGTATTAGCCTTCCCAGATAATGTAAGAAGACATTAAATTATGTATTTTTTTCAATCTTTGTTGTATAGTGGTATCACACAGCCATTTTGCCCCCTTTGCCCTTTGTCCTGTGTAGAGCACTGTATTAGTTCGCTTTCATGCTGCTAACAAAGACATACCAGAAACTGGACAATTTACAAAAGAAAGAGGATTTAGGAACTTACAGTTTCACATGGCTGGGGATGCCTCACAATCATGGTGGAAGGCAAAGAGGAGCAAGTCATGTCTTACATGGATGGCAGCAAGTGAAGAGAGAGGTTGTGCAGGAATACTTTCATGCTCTTGTGGGACTCATTCACTATCATGAGAATAGCCCAAGAAAGACCCACCCCCATAATGCAATCACCTTCCACCCGGTTCCTCCCATGACACATGGTAACTGTGGGAGTTACAATTCAAGATGAGATTTGGGTGGGGATACGTTCAAACAATAGCAAGCACCATTTTGTTAATTGAAAAAAATAAAAACATATTTTGTCATTGTTTAAAATACATAGGAAATGTGATACTACAAATTATAATGGAAACTTTGTATAAACTACAATAAAACAAATGAGCAATTTTTGGTTTTAAATTTTAAAACCTTTTGCTTATTGAAAATCAGCTGAATACATGGGAAAAATTATTCCTATTATTATAATGATACATGATACACAAGGCTTTAAAATAGCAGAAAAAGACAGTGTTTTTTATTCTTATTTCAGAAATCATGAATAATTATATTAAAAGGAAAGCACATACTATTTTGAGGTAAAATATTGGAACAACAGTATATGAAGGAATACCCTAAATGTCTACATTTAGTAAATGCCCAAAATGTCAAATGGAGATACTCAGAGATGCTTGAACTTGATTTGGGGGCAAATCTAGCAGATTTTATTCTATAAAAGAGTCACTCATTCTGCAAAGGAAACTATAATTTTCTTATTTGAGCATGCAGAGAAAGTTGTATTAGTCTTATAATAAGAGATTCTGGGATGCACTATGATACCATAGAGTAGTGGTTGTGCTTCAACTGAATGAGAAATCAAACAGTAGGGTGGAGATTGACTGTACACAGTTAGCATCCCTGAAGCTGGGAATCTCTATTGACTGTGGAAAGATAAAAGCCTAAAATAACTCTGACACAAAAAGGAAAACAAGCACATACCCTAGTACAAGAACATTCATAGACAAAAACACAAACAAAAACATATTTTCATACATTTTCTCAGCCAGGAAGAATGTCTTCTGAAAAAAACATTAGCATGACCTTTACCAATATACACATTTTCAAAGTAGAAAGGAGTATGAAATCTGTAAAAAGATACACATATACAAAAAAGAAATGAATTAGTTTTTAAAAGCTATAAATGCACATTTGATAGAAAAAAGAGACACTATGGAGCAAATAAAATTCATTTCCAAACATATTACACAAACTCAAAGAATTTTAAAAAATCAATCAAAATAAATTGACTCCAAGTTGAAATGCCACAACACTGGGAAAATACAGAAAGAGATAAAACATCTCTGGCAGGTTTGTTACATAGATATACACCTGCCATGGTGGTTTGCTGCATCCATCAATCCATCATCTACATTAAGTCTTTCTCCTAATGCTTTCCCTCCCCTTGACCCCCATCCTCCGACAGGCACCAATGTGTGATGTTCACCTTGCTGTGCCCATGTGTTCTCATTGTTCAACTCCCACTTAGGAGTGAGAACATGCAGGGTTTGGTTTTCTGTTCCTGTGTTTGTTTGCTGAGAGTGATGTTTCCCGTTTCATCCATGTCCCTGCAAAGGGCATGAACTCATTCTTTTTTATGGCTGCATGGTATTCCATGGTGTACCATGGTATTCCATTTTCTTTACCTGGTCTATCATTGATGGGCATTTGGGTTGGTTCCAAGTCTTTGCCATTGTAAATAGTGCTGCAATAAACATATGTGTGCATGTGTCTTTATAGCAGAATGATTTATAGTCCTTTGAGTATATACCCAGTAATGGGATTGATGGATCAAATGATACTTCTAGTTCTATATCCTTGAGAAATCGCCACACTGTCTTCCACAGTGGCTGAACTAATAACTCCCAACAACAGTGTAAAAGCATTCCTATTTCTCCACATTCTCTCCAGCACCTGTTGTTTCCTGACTTTTTAATGATTGCCATTCTATCTAGCATGAGATAGTATCTCATTGTGGTTTTAATTTGCATTTCTCTAATGACCAGTGATGATGAACTTTTTTTTTTCATATGTTTCTTGGTCACACAAATGTCTTCTTTTGAAAAGTGTCTGTTCATATCCTTCACTCACTTTTTGATGGGGTTGTTTGATTTTTCTTGTAAATTTGTTGAAGTACCTTGTAGATTCTGGATACTAGCCCTTTGTTAAATGGATAGATTGCAAAAATTTTATCCCATTCTGTAGGTTGCCTGTTCATGCTCATGATAGTTTCTTTTGCCATGCAGAAGCTCTTTAGTTTAATCAGATCCCATTTATCACTTTTGGCTTTCGTTGCAATTGCTTTTGGTGTTTTAGTCATGAAGTCTTTGCACACACCTATGTCCTGAATGGTATTGCCTAGGTTTTCTTCTAGAGTTTTTATGGTTTTATGTCTTACATTTAAATCTTTATTCCATCTACAGTTAATTTTTGTATAAAGTGTAAGGAATGGGTCCAGTTTCAGTCTTCTGCATATGTCTAGCCAGTTTTCCCAGAACCATATATTAACTGAGGAATCCTTTCCCCATTGCATGTTTATGTCAGGTTTGTCAAAGATCAGATGGTTGTAGATTTATGGTGTTATTTCTGAGGCCTCCCTCTGTTCTGTTCCATTGGCCTATATATCTGTTTCGGTACCACTATTATGCTGTTTTGGTTACTGTAGCCTTGCAGTATAGTTTGAATTCAGGTAGTGTGATGCCTCTAGCTTTGTTCCTTTTGCTTAGGATTGTCTTGGCTATACGGGCTCTTTTTTGTTTCCATATGAAGTTTACAGTAGTTTTTTCCTAATTCTGTGAAGAAATTCAATGGTAGCTTGATAGGGATTGCATTGACCTTATAAATTACTTTGGGCAGTATTGCCATTTTCACAATAATTATTCTTCCCATTCATGAGCATGGAATGTTTTTCCATTTGTTTGTGTCCTCTCTTATTTCCTTGAGCAGTGGTTTGTATTTCTCCTCGAAGAAGTTCTTCACATCCCTTTAAGTTGTATTCCTAGGTATTTTATTCCCTTTGTAGCAATTGTGAATGGGAGTTTGCGCATGATTTGGCTGTCTGTTTGTCTATCATTGGTGTGTAGGAATGCTTGTGATTTTTGCACATTGATTTTGTATCCTGAGACTGCTGAAGCTGCTTATCAGCTTAAAGAGTTTTGGGGCTGAGACAATAGGGTTTTCTATATATACAAGCATGTCAACTGCAAACAGAGATAATTTGACTTCCTCTCTTCCACTTAAATACCCTTTTTTTTTTAATCTTGCCTGATTGCCCTGGCCAGAACTTCCAATACTATGTTGAACAGGAGTGGTGAGAGTGGGCATCCTTTTCTTGTGCCAGTTTTCAAAGGGAATGCTTCCAGCGTTTGCCCATTCAGTATGATATTAGCTTTGGGTTTGTCACAAATAGCTTTTATTATATGTCCCATCAATACCTAATTTATTGAGTGTTTTTAGCATGAAGGGGTGTTGAATTTTATTGAAGGCCTTTTCTGCATCCATTGAGATAATTCTGTGGTTTTTGTCATTGGTTCTGTTTATGTGATCGATTATGTTTATTGATTTATATATGTTGAACCAGCCTTACATCCCAGGGATGAAGCCAACTTGATTGTGGTGGATAAGCTTTTTATTGTGCTGCTGGATGCGGTTTGCCAGTATTTAATTGAGGATTTTCATTGATGTTCATCAGGGATATTGGCCTGAAATTTTCTTTACTCTAGACCCTGTTTGCCTGGGTATCACCAGTAGAGGCTGCAGAACAGCAAAGATTGCTGCCTGCTCCTTCCTTTAGAAGCTTCATCACAGAGGGGCACCTGCCAGAATCCAGCCAGAAATCTCCTGCATGAAGTGTCTGTCGACCCTGCTGTGAGGTGTCCCCCATCAGGAGGCACGGGAGGTCAGCGATCCACTTAAGGAGGCTGTCTGTCCTTTATCAGAGCTTAAGCGCTATGCTCGGAGATCTGCTGCTCTGCTCAGAGCCAGCAGGCAAAACCCTTTAAATCTGTTGAAGCTGCACCCACAGCCACCCTTTCCCCCAGGTGCTCTGTCCCAGGGAGATGAGAGTTTTATCTATAAGACCCTGACTGGGGCAGCTGCCTTTCTTTCAGAGATGGCTTGTCCAGAGAGGAGGAATCTAGAGAGGCAGTCTGACTACAGTGGCTTTGTGGCACTGAGGTGGGCTCTACCCAGTCAGAACTTCCAGGAGGCTTTGTTTACACTGTGAGGGGAAAACCGCCTACTCAAGCCTCAGTAATGGTGGACACCCCTCCCTCCACCAAATTCCAGTGTCAACTTCAGGCTGCTGTGCTGGCTGAATTTCAAGCCAGTGGATCTTAACTTGCTGGGCTCCTTGGGGGTGGGATCCACTGAATAAGACCACTTGGCTCCCTGGCTTCAGCCCCCTTTCCAGGGGAGTGAACAGTTCTGTCTCACCAATGTTCCAGGCATGACTGGGGTGCAAAAAACAAAACAAAACAAAACAAAACAAAAAAAAAAAAAAGAAAAACACCTGCAGCTTGCTTGCTGTCTGCCCAAACACCTGCCCAATTTTGTGCTTTAAATCCAGAGCCCTTGTGTTTTAGGGACCTGAGGGAATCTCCTGCATTGAACATTAAATTACTTTGGGCAGTATTGCCATTTTCATGATCTGGCTCACTGTTTGTCTATCATTGGTGTATAGGAATGCTTGTGATTTTTGCACATTGATTTTGTATCCTGAGACTTTGCTGAAGCTGCTTATCAGCTTAAAGAGTTTTGGGTTGCAAAGACCATGGGAAAAGCATAGTATATGGGCTGGATAGCACTATTCCTCCTGGTAAAGTCCCCCAAGGCTTCCCTTGGCTAGGGGAGGGAAGTTCCCTCAACCCTTGCACTTCCTAGGTGAGGCGACAGCCCGCCCTGCTTCTGCTCACCCTCCTGGGCTGCACCCACTCTCTAACCAGTCCCAATGACAGGAACCAGGTACCTCAGTTGGAAATGCAGAAATCACCAGATTTCTGCATTGGTCCCACTGGGAGCTACAGAATGGAGCTGTTCTTATTTGGTCATTTTGCCTGGGAGCCATACATATTATTATTTTTAAGACTGTATCTTCTTAATCTATAGATTGGCTTTGTACTTTCTTATATATTTTCATTAACAAAAATTGTTTTGGCTTAGAATTATTGCACAATCTTTCCCTTTATGCTTTGTGCTATTGTTTATCTTTAAAAAGGTTTTTCTGCCCTAAAATCACATTCTTCCTGATTTCATTTAATTTTTAAACTTTTTATTTTGAAATAATTATAAAGTCATAGAAAGTTGCAAAGATAGCACAGAGAATTCCCCAGTACCTTTCCCCTACTTCACCCAGTTTCCTCCATGGGTCATTTATTACATAACCATAATATAAGAACAACAGCTGGAAATCAGCAATGGTACACTACATGTGAATATTCTGTTATTTTATCACATGTGTAAATTCATAGAACCACCAATAAAATCAAGATACAGGAATATTTTTTACACCAAATTTCCCTCATGCTTCACCTTCGTAGTCACACCCACTACTTTTCCCCCATCATCTTAACTCCAGGAAACCACTAATTTGGTCTTTATGTGTATAGTTGTGCCATATTGAGAATGCTGTATGGACAGAATCTTATGGTATGTGAGATAACTCCAATTGTGTTTTTCCTCAACATAAATCCATCGACATTGTTGCATCTATCAATAACTTGTTCCTTTTTTATTGCTGAGATGTGTATCTGGCTATGAATGTAGCAATTTGTTTAACCATCACCAATTCTAGGGCATTTTGACTGTTTCAGTATTTTTGATCATTAGAAGTAAAACTGTGAACGTTAATGTAGAAGTTTATGTTGAAAATATGTTTTTATTTCTATAAGTGCTAGGGAGTGTAATTGATTACTGGGTCCTGTAGTAGGTATATGTCTAGTACTTTTTCTTTTAAAAAAAACTTTTATTTTAACTTCAGGGGTACATGAGCAGATTTGTTACATAGGTGAATTTGTGTCATATAGGTTTGTTGTCCAGATTCTTTCATCACCCAGGTATTAAGCGTAGTACCAATTAGTTATTTTTCCTGATCTTCTCCCTCCTCTCACCCTCTGATAGGCTCCAGTGTGTGTTGTTTTCCTCTATGTGTCCATCTCCTCTGTGTGTCCATGGGATCCCATCGGTTAGCTCCTACTTATAAGTGAGAACATGTGGTATTTGGATTTATGCTCCTGCATTAGTTTGCTAAGGATAATGGCCTCCAGTTCCACCCATGTCCCTGCAAAGGACATAGTATCATTCTTTTTTGTAGCTGCATAGTACTCCATGGTGTATATATATACCACATTTTCTTTATCCAGTCTATCACTGATAGGCATTTAGGTTGATTCTATGTCTTTGCTATTGTGAGTAGTGCTACAATGAGCATACATGTGCATTAACTTTATAATAGAATGATTGTTTTATATTCCTTTGGGTATATACCCAGTAATGGGATTGCTGTTGAATGGTATTTCTGTATTTAGTTCTTTGAGAAATTGCCACACTGTCTTCTACAATGGGGATTGAACTAAGTTATACTCCCACCAACAGTGTATTAGCATCCCTTTTCCTCTGCAACCTAACAGCCATCTGTTATTTTTTGACTTTTTAGTAACAGCCATTCTGACAAGTGTGAGATGGTATCTCATTGTGGTTTTGATTTGAACTTCTCTAATAATCAGTGATGTTGAGGGTTTCTTTTTATATTTGATTGTTGGCTGCATGTATGTCTTCTTTTGAAAAGTGTCTGTTCATGTCCTTGGCCCACTTTTTTTTATGGGATTGTTTATTTTTTTCTTGAAAATTTGTTTAAGTTCCTTATAGATGCTGTATATTAGGACTTTGTAGAATGCAGAGATTTTCTCCCATCGTGTAAGTTGTCTGTGTACTCTGTTGATAATTTATTTTGCTGTGCAGAATCTCTTTAGTTTAATTAGATGTCATTTGCCAAAGTTTGCCTTTGTTGCAATTGCTTTTGGCATCTTCATCATGAAATCTTTGCCCCACCTATGTCCAGAATGGTATTGCCTAGCCTATGTTGTCTTTCAGGGTTTTAATCATTTTTGGTTTTACATTTAAGTCTCAATCTATCTTGAGTTAATTTTTCTATATGGTATAAGGAAGGGGTCCATTTTTCATCTCCTGCATATGGCTGGCCAGCTATCCCAGCACCATTTATTGAATAGGGGATCCTTTCCCATTGCTTGTTTTTTTTTTGTTTTTTTTTTTTTCAGGTTTGTCAAAGTTCAGATAGTTGTAGTTGTGTGATCTTATTTCTGAGTTCTCTATTGTGTTCCCTTGGTCCATGTGCCTGATTATTATTTTTTTACTATTTTTTAATTTATTTATTTATTATCAGAACTGTGCTGTTTTGTTACTGTAGCCCTGTAGCATAGTTTGTAGTTGGGTAGCATGATGCCTCCAGCTTTGTTATTTTTGCTTAAGATTGCTTTGGCTATTGGGGCTCTCTTTCTGTTCTATATGAATTTTAAAATTGTTTTTTGTAGTTCTGTTAAGAATGTCAATGGTAGTTTTGTAGGCATAGCATTGAATCTGTAAATTGCTTTGGGCAGTATGGCCATTTTAACAATACTGATTTTTCCTATCCATGAGTATGGAATATTTTTCCATTTGTTTGAGTCATCTCTGATTTCCTTGAGCAGTGTTTTTTAGTTCTCCTTGTAGAGCTCTTTCACCTCCATAGTTACCTTTATTCCTAGGTATTTCATCTACTTTGTTAGATTTGTGTTTACATTCTTTATACTTCCAGAGTGACTGCACCACTTTACATTCCTACTGGCAGTGTACCAGACTCAGTTTCTCCACATCTTTGACAGACTTTAATATGCTTTTCTATTTCCTTTTTAGATGTTCTGCTAGTTATGTGGAGATATTACATCATAATCTTAATTTGCATTTTTCTGATGGCTAATGATTTGAACATTTTTCTATGCTTGTCATCTTTATATTTATCTCAATGTCTCTATATGTATTTTGCCATATAGATAGATAAATAAAATATATGTATATATTATATAAAAATATATGTTATATATTTATTGTTGAGTTTTGAGAGTTCTTTATATCCTCTAAACGCAAGTCCTTTGTCAGATATGTGATTTGCAAGTATTTCTTCATATTCTGTAGGTTGTTTTTAACCCTTTATTTACAGGGCATTTAACAGAGCAAAGTTATTAGTTTTGATAAAGCTGAATTCGTTATTTTTAAAAATTATTTTATAGTCCATAATTTGGTGTGCAATGTGTAAGAATTTGTGACTGAGCCCTAGGTCCCTAAGCTTACTTCTATGTCTTAGTGTTACAAATTTATGATCCATTTTGAGTTAATAAATATAGAAGGTATGAGGTTTACACTGAGGTTCACTTTTTTTTGCCTATGGATATCCAGTTGTTCCAGCAGCGTTTTCTGAAAAGACTATCCTTCTTTCATTAAATTGCTTTGCACTCTGTCAAGAATCAGTTAACTGTACTTGTGTGCGGTTATTTTTGGGTTCTCTATTCTGTTCTATTGATTTTTGTGTCTATTCCTTGCCAATGGCAGATAGTTTTGATTACTAAAGCTAGATAAAAAGTTTTAATGTTAAGTATAGTGATTCTTCTCACTGTGTTCTCTCTCTCTGTCTTTTAAAGGTATTGTTTGTCAGTTATTCTTAGGCGTATGCCTTTCCCTGTACATTTCATAATAAGCATATCTATGTCTATATAACATTGCTTGTATGTTGATAGGAATTTGTTTGAATAAGAAATCTGTAAATAAATTCGGGGAGGGAGAATTGATATCTTTACAATCTTAATTCTTCCAATCTGTGAGTACTATCTGTATTACACCATTCTCACACTGCTTTAAAGACTTACAAGAGCCTGGGTAATTTATTAACAACAACAACAACAACAACAACAACAAAAAGAGATTTAATCAGTTCTGAGGATTCTACAGGTTTCTGCTTCTGGGAGGTCTCAGGAGACTTACAGTCATGGCAGAAGGTGAAGGGGAAGCAGGCACATCTTCTAAAGGCCAGCAGGAGACAGAGAGAGAGAGAAAGAAGGAGAGAGAGAGAGATAAGAGGAGGAAGTGCTATACATTTTCAGACAACCAGATGTCTCGTGATGACTTTATCATGAGAAAGCACTAGGGGGATGGTGCTAAACGATTAGAAACCACCCCCATGATTCAATCACTTCCCATCAGACCTCTCCTCCAACACCAGGGATTACAAATCCACATTTTATTTGGGTGAGACACAAAGACAAAACATATCACCATCCTTTCATAATTTTTCCCAAACTTTCTTACATAATTTTCTATGCCTTTTCCTTAATATTTCATTATTTCTCTGGTGATGTGCCATAACAATCTATACACAGGAAATTTTCATGTATGAGTCAGTTTATTAGAAGAATCTATATCCTGTTTCCTTGTTTAATTTGTATACCTCTACTTCACTGCCACATTATTGTAATTCCAATCGCTTTTTATTATGTTTTGGTATCTGGAAAGGTAAATTTCTGATCATCTTTTACTACAAAATAATCCTTACTAATCTTCTTACAAAGTTATTATCAAATTATTGATTTCTATGAAATTAAATATTGGGATTATATGGAATTTACAGATTTTTTTTTTTCAGAGTCTCATTCTGTTGCCAGGCTGGAGTGCAGTGGCGCAATCTCGGCTCACCGCAACCTCCATCTCCTGGGTTCAAGTGATTCTCCTGCTCAGCCTCCCAAGTAGCTGGGACTACAGTTCACACGCCCCCGTGCCCAGCTAATTTTTGTATTTTTAGTAGAGATGGGATTTCACCATGTTGTCCAGGATGGTCTCGATCTCTTGACATTGTGATCCGCCTGCCTCGGCCTCCCAAAGTACTGGGATTACAGGCATGAGCCACCATGCCAGGCCAACAGGTTAATTTTTTAAAAATTAGCATGCTTATGGCAAAGAGGCTTTCTAACCATAGGCAGATATATTTCTCTGACTATAAAGTATTAAAATCTTTCAATAAGGTTTTATTATCTTCATTATGGTCTTTCACTTACGTTGTTAGATTTTTGCCTAGGTTCTTTGTATCTATCTCATGTACTATTGCAAATGTCATTATTTTACATTACATTTCCTAACTCTCTGATGCTGGTATTGGAAAATATGTTTCATATTCAGATGTTGATCTTCTACTTACTAATACTTAGCAATTATCTTTTATTGTATTTGACAAATTATAAAGATATAAGTGTAAAGGAGAATGAGATAGAGAGTGTCTAGAGTTGACTATCAGACCACCAAGAATCAATTTGTCTACCTTCTCAGAGGATCATATTAAGTGTATTTTGTATGCTCCTTTTACCTATAACTTTATTCTATTTTTAGTGTTACATTTCACATAACCCCAACTTTATAAGACTAGCTAATAATTATTAAGATCCTTTTACGTGACCTAAGAAATTAAGCAAATTGCCAACGATTACGTAGTTAGTAGATGGCAAAGCCAATGATGGAATCCAAAAATTTATCTTCAGCACTTGTGCTCTTAATTACTGTTATGTACTAGCACAGTAATTGTTCTCCTTTTAGTATGGTGTTAGGAGAAATTAGAAACAATGGTATATATTTACATAACAGTCAATGCAAGATATGTCTCCAAAATACCACTCTTCCTGTAGGTAACTTTTGCACCAGATAATTTATTTTCTGAAGTTTTTCATCACTTTACTATCATGATAAGAAAACACAAGGAAAAGGAACTCTAGTCAGATCCTTCATTACCAATTTACCTCTAGTTGTTCTTGTTCAATTTTTTTCTTGTCGTGTAGGTCTCACCTATTCCCATTAAGGCTATTCCATGGCCCACCTGCCCTCTGTAGGCCCATTATAAACTTTATCTTTTTATGAATAATCTTTTGAGGAAACACTAATGACAAGCATCAACTCTTTTTCAGGGTTCTATATAAATGCTTTTATAAAAGAGATTTTTCTAGCATAATTTGAGTACTAAATAATACTTTTTTCCCCAAATGAAGACATGGATGATAGATTTCTAGTAGAAGGAAGACCAGTTGCAACATCCTGACATTATAAGGGAAATATACATAGTCATGATATAGATATTGCTGTTATGATGATAACTGGAGTGAAAGAGAAATAATTTAAGTAGAATTATGAAATAGGTATAAAAACTGCTGACACATATTGTGTATCTATTATTTTAAACATATCTTGCATAAACAAGCTAACTTAATTTTTACATCTCTATGAAGTGGGAGATATTATTATTTCCACTTGCAGATGAAGAAACAGAAAGATTGCGTAGTTAGTAAGCTGCGGAGCCAGGATGCCATCTTAGGCAGGCTGCCCCAGAGTCCAAAGTTTACAGTATCAAACATCACATTTCTAGCACTGGTTGAGCATTAGCTGGCCTAAAATTGTGAGGGAGAACTGCTGCTCTTCATCCCAGGGCATCTATGTACAGTTCTCCATGTAAAAGGTAACTCTATTATGAATCAGTTTCTAAAGGTCAGAGTCTTCTTTGTGTTGCTTTGGTTTGGTTTGTTTTGTTCTCCATCCAAAGTATTCTACCAAATAGCATGTTTCTATCCATCAACAGTGTCATGGACATTTTATTTTATCCATTTTCAGCTGTTCTAAAGAATTATTTACTTTGTTTGAGTGTTCTCCAAAGCCTTCAGTAAATTTAAAACCCGGATGTAGACGATATTTTGAATCAAACACTTCTAAATCTAGTGAAAATCTAATAACCCCCTAATGTGTGATACAGTAACAAAGTCATAGAAATTCTAACTTATTTATGTATATTTTAATTGCCTATAACCATGGTATCCTTTTCACTTGCATTATACCTTTAATTTTATGGGATAGGTGACCAATTAAAATTAAAAAGCAGAATTCAAAGATTGAATAAATTTATGACTAGTAAATGACAAAACCATGATGTGAACACAGTTGTCATTTTCAGTTATTAACTATGACTAATTCTGATGGCATATTTTTCAATTCATATTTTCAATATGACAAGATGATGTATTTGTGGTTAATACTTCAATCAGTGGGGGAATACAACATATGTGTTCAGGTAGATGTGTGGCACGTTTAATTTCTTCATGGATAACTGCCATACACATTGAAATCTGATCACAGTAAAGACTTGTGATGATTATTTGCTGTGTCAACTTGGGTGGGCCAAGGAATTCCTAGCTATCTCATAAAGCACACTATTTCTTTATGTTTCTATGAGAGTGTTCCTGGAAGATATTAACTGATATATATACATTATATATATATAAATCTCCATATATAGTATATATCCATATATTACATATATATTTATTAAATTTACATATAATAAGTCA
>NW_012100210.1:145873-169284 GCF_000951045.1 Mandrillus leucophaeus | reverse complement strand
AGTTGTTTCTCTGAAGAACACTAATATCAGAGATTTTAAAATATTAAAATAATTCAAGCAATTATTTTGAATCTGAACACAGGCAGCTTTAGTTTAAATGAACCAGTAAAGCCATATTTGTGTGATAATTATATGAAAGAGTCAATGATACTTAGAGATTAATTACATACGAAGAATGAGAGATATGTAGGAGTTAAATGTGACTGTAAAGGTTTGTAACATGAATGAACAGGTGTATAGCAAAATACAAAAAAAAGAAAGCAAATTTTAGAAATACTCAGAAGTCAGTTATTAACAAATTAAGCTGGAATCTATATAAAACTTTAAGCTACGAAAAGCTAGTGTTCAGTCAGAAGTGAGGTTGGGGGCTGGGAGTTTTGGGGTCTTGAAATACACAGTCAAATTTGTCAGCATATAAGCAGCATTTGAAACCTTGGGCTCAGATACCATTCTTTTAGAAGAACATATGGAAAGAGAAAACAAGGACAGAAACAAGTGGAAACAAGCACAAGAAAATTTAACAATTGAGCTAGTCCAATAAAGTATGTACAAGGGGGACCAGTGTGGTGGATGTGGATGATGCAAATGAATTATGGAAGAAATTGAATTTGGAATTGTCGATATTGTCTTATTTTTGAAGTTCAGTTTTAAAGAAAAGGAAGGAGTTTGGTCAGTAACTTGAAGATCAATTTTGTATAAACCACATGATTTCATCATAGTTTTCAGACCCCGGAACAGTTCTGTTTTTTTAATGTGTGTTTTATAGACTATATAAAAGAGAAAAGTATTTTGAGGAAGGGGTAAATTGGCTTGATTTGATCCTTAATGTTTAGTTTAAAAACTGCTTAATATTAACCTACTAGATTGACTATTCATTTATTTAAGTAGTTACTGACGTTGAGAAGATTTTTGAATGGCAATCAGAATGGGATAATAACACAAGATTTTAATGTTTGTATATGACACTTCAGAGATCATAGGGTGTTTCTCTAAACATCAGTATCTCGGCTTTGTTACTTTCCAATGCTGTGATATTACATAAGTTTCTTTTTTGTCACTTCTTCCTCTATTAATGATGACATTGAGTAAAAAGGTCATTTTCATCAAGCATTTACTTGGACCAGACCCTAGAGCCTAAGGAGCTCCCATGACTTCTCATTTAAAGGTCCCAGCAAGCTGATGTGCTAAGTATGACTGCAATGGGCGTCCATTTGTAAATAAACAAATGGTGAGTTGCCCAAGTTTACGTAATTAATTAGCAGAGGAGTGGGGATTTGAAATTCAGGAGTTCACCCTTATTCATTATGTCACGCATTTTCTCTAGTAAGAAAAGTCAGTTGATATGTACTGACCTCTTAGGATTTTGCTGTGGCTTCAATGTGATAACATATGTAAAATTTCTAGATTAATGTCAGCCAATTTTTTATTTTAAATACATATTTGGCCGGGCGCGGTGGCTCAAGCCTGTAATCCCAGCACTTTGGGAGGCCGAGACGGGCGGATCACGAGGTCAGGAGATCGAGACCATCCTGGCTAACACGGTGAAACCCTGTCTCTACTAAAAAATACAAAAAACTAGCCGGGCGCGGTGGCGGGCGCCTGTAGTCCCAGCTATTCGGGAGGCTGAGGCAGGAGAATGGCGTGAACCCGGGAGGCGGAGCTTGCAGTGAGCTGAGATCCAGCCACTGCACTCCAGCCTGGGCGGCAGAGCGAGACTCCGTCTCAAAAAAAAAAAAAAAAAAAAACATATTTGTATTAATTGGTGTTATAGCTTTTATTATATAGTTTTATTTGAATTCATGGATACTCAAGAGTTAATTTTAATTTTTCCTCCATCAATGTGGTTGTAATTTGAAAATCATACTTTTAACAAAGGCCATAAGTTCTTTCTGCCTATATTATACATGCACATATACAGATGTGTTGCATCCATATATTTTGTTCCCCATGTTTTCTACGTTTTTAATGATAATTCAGTTTTTCCATCTGTTCGTTGTCATATTGACTTAAATTGAGACAATTTTTCTGCGTACTGCTTCCTTCATTCTGTCTTCATTTGACCTGAAAATCTATTATCAAAAGCTGTACAAATTGAATCATAAGACTGACTTTAACAGCATATTTTAGTTCAATTGCAATATCTCCATTGCCTCTGAAAGCAGTTGAATTGAAAAGAAATCATGCCTTCATACTTTATGAACATGTAGGTTTCCTGTCAAAGAAATGTGTTATCAACTTACTTCAAAGAGTGAAACCAAACTACCAGAACAGATTCATTTCTAACTGCAATCCTCACTTCAGTAGTTTGGCTAAAGTTCTGATTTCCAAAACGCTTCATCAGAATGACCTCCAGTAGAGGTTACTCCATTTCCTCTAGGCAGTGACTGTTCAGTGGCACAACCAGAGAAATAACTTCCAACAGCTGTCATCATACATGCAGCAACAATGGGCATTTCCTTTGATATGCCAAAGTAAAAAGCTGTACTGTTTATATACCTAATGTTTATTCACTTCTGACTATTATCTGATGAACTGATAAATTAACAAGTTTTTAAAATTGTTTTTATCTCAGCTTTATCTTTTGCTATCTGTTTGACTTTGGATAGAATCCTTAACTCTAAGCATTAATTATCCATTCAGCAAAATATAATAGGAATAACAAAATCATGACTTCATGAAGTTCTTATAAGAATTATCTAAGTAAACCTTAAGTATTTGTTGTTGTTGTTGTTTGTTTGTTTGTTTGTTTGTTAAGAGATAGTGTCTTGCTTGGTTGTTGGGGCTGGAGAGCATTGACAAGATCATAGCTCACTGAACCCTTAAACTCCTAGGCTTGAGCAATCCTTCTGCCTCAGCCTCCCAAGTAGCTGGTGTTACAGGCATAAAACACAATACCCAGTTATTTGTTTGTTTGTTTGTTTGTTTGTTTATTTATTTAGTAGAGAACAGGTCTTGATATGTTGCCCAGGCTGCTTTTTAACACCTGGGCTTCCAATCCTCCCATTTTAGCCCTTAGCCTCCCAAAGCACTGGGATTATAGGTGTGAGCGACTGCCCTCAGCCAAACTTTAACTCCTTTACCCTTGATATATACGATATCCTCCTTCATCCCCCCTTAAATCCACCAGCTTCTCTACATTTCTCTCAGTTTCTTTTTTGTTTGAGATGACAGTTCTTCATATGACTTATAAGGTCTCTGTCTGGAAATGAGGTTCATTGAGATGCACCCTTCTGTTCCTTACTGGAGGTCTTTGGGCTCCAATTATTCTAAAATCCAATTCCCTGGATGCCTTCCTAGTTTACTGAAAAACAGTCACTATTGGGGTTGCTGCAGTCTCCTGCAAAATTTGTAAAAAATTCAAAAATGATCAATCTGTAACTGGAAACTTCTCTACAGTATTATTTAAATTGTCAAGTAGAGTCAAACTAATATAAACATTGAGTGCAAGATAGCTTAAAAATAAAAATTATTGGCCGGGCGCGGTGGCTCAAGCCTGTAATCCCAGCACTTTGGGAGGCCGAGACAGGCGGATCACAAGGTCAGGAGATCGAGACCATCCTGGCTAACATGGTGAAACCCCGTCTCTACTAAAAATACAATAAACTAGCCGGGCGAGGTGGCGGGCGCCTGTAGTCCCAGCTACTCGGGAGGCTGAGGCAGGAGAATGGCGTAAACTCGGGAGGCGGAGCTTGCAGTGAGCTGAGATCCGGCCACTGCACTCCGGGCCTGGGCGACAGAGCGAGACTCCATCTCAAAAAAAATAAATAAATAAATAAATAAATAAATAAATAAATAAATAAATAAAAATTATTGCTGTGGATAAAAATAACATAAATTTTACCATTTATCTTAAATGAAAATTGACAGTGATTTCTCCCCCTGTTAACAGATTTTAACATAAAGGCTCAATTTGAGGGCTCTAAAACATTAAGTCCTTAGGCCAAGAACTCATGTCTTCTCAGTTTGCCATGAGTTGGTTTTCAATAACTTTTTCTGCTGAAGTCAACCTTCAAATGATGGTTATGAAAAAGTACTCCCTTAAATATTACCCGACTGCACTTTTGTAGTAGCTTTATTGATTTCTTGTTGTAATTGTAACAGGATTTTATTTTTTCTTTTTTTGATGTTCTACATTATTATTATTCTCTGTGCCCCTGAACAGGACCAAAGGCTTAGGAATCTCTATCTAGAATCCAGGGTGCGTTGTCAAGTCCTTGTCCCTATAGGCTGGGATCAAACTTGCTATTTCTTTCTTTCTTTATTTTTTCTTTTTTTTCCAGAGATTATACCTTTGTTCTTAAAAGCAGTTCATGGTGTTCTTCCTTAGTCCTTAAGAAATACATAGAACTCCCATTTTATTTGTAGAGATGGGATGGCTTGGAGAGCTTACATTTCATTGAATTTCTGTAAAAGTTCCTTTATCTTTTCTACCTTGCCTTAGTGTTAACTCTTTTATGCTCCATTAACGCTGTATTTGCCCATCCTTACCCTTGCCATCAATCTCTTCCCACCTAATTTATCCTCCAAAGCATTGTCTGTCCTAGGGTGATTCCATCATGTCATCACTTGTGTTTTAATGACTTCCCTTGACATTTTGATAAAATATAAACTCTTTGGACATGTACATAGGCTTATTAGATATATAGTCATGGGCTGCATAGCAATGATTTGGTCACTGATGGCCACATATACGATGGTCGTCCTATAAGATTATAATGGAGCTGAAAAATTTCTATTGCATAATGATGGCCTAGCTGTCATAATCTCATAGTACAATGCATTACTCATGTGTTTGTGATGATGCTGGTATAAACAAACTTATTCTGCTGCCAGTCATATAAAAGCATAGCACATACAATTATGTATAGTACAGAATACTTGAAATGATAATAAACTATGTTACTGCTTAATGTATTTACTGCATTATACTTTTTATCATTATTTCAGAGTGTACTTCTCCTACTTACGTAAAAAGAAGTTTTTATGTAAAACACCTAATGTTTACATTTAAGTTAAGGTAAAACAGCTTAATGTTACATTTAAATTAGATGTAAAACAGTTTCAGGCACGTCCTTGAGAAAATATTCCTCCAGTTATTATAAGAGGTTACAACGCCACATGTTATTGCCACTGAAGACCTTCCAGTGGAGCAAGATGTGGAGATGAAAGAAAGTGATATTGATTATCCTGATCCTGTGTAGGTCTAGGCTAATGTTTGTGTTAGTGTCTTAGCTTCTAATAAAAAAGTTTCAAAAGTGAAAAAAATTATATATAAAAATTCAAAAATGTTTAAAACTTTAAAAATCTTTATGAAACAAAAAGTTTATAAAGTTCAAAGAAATTACGGTAAGCTAAAGTTAATTTGTTATCTAAGAAGAGCTTTTTAAATAAATTAAGTGCAGCCTAATTGCATACAGTGTTGGTAAGTTATACAAGCAGTGTACAGTAATGTCCTATGCCTTTACATTCCCTCATCACTCACTCACTGTCTCACCCAGAAAAGCATCTAATCCTGCAAGATCCATTAATTTTTAAGGGTCCTATACAGGTGTACCTTTAAAAAATTATATACTATTTTAGTGTACTTTTCTACGTTTAAATACACAAATACTTACCATTGTGTTATACTTGTCTACAATATTCAGTGGAGCACCATGTTGTACAAGTTTGTCACCTAGGAGCAATAAGCTATACCATATAGCCTAGATGTACAGTAGGCTGGAACATCTAGGTTTCTGTGTGTACACTCTGTGATGATCACAGAACAAGAAAATTGCCCAAGGATGCATTTTTCAGAAAGTAGCCCCATTGTTAAACATACACGACTGTAATCTCAACTACTAAACATCATCTTGGCACCATACCTCCCCTGGGCTTGCTGCACCACAACTATACTTGTTTGTTTGTTTGTTTGTTTGTTTCTCTGTTTTTCTATCCATTTTGCAACACTGTCTTAAAAAAATTAGACTACAGTTTTAAAGCAGTTTAGATTTACAGCTAAATTAAGCAGAAAGAATAGAAAGTTCCCATAAACTCACTCCTCTACTCATATTTTCTCCTTTTATTAACACAAATATGTACATTTGATAGATCAACATTGATATTATTGATATTACTTAATTATTATTATCCGAACTCTAAATTTACATCAGAATTCACTCTTCATCATGTACTTTCTATGGGTTTTGATATATATATAATGACAAATGTTCAACCTTACAGTGCCATACAGAATAGTTCCACTGCTCTAAAAATTCCCTATGCTATACCAACTCATCCCTTCCTCTCCTCGCCCAAACCCTTGTCAACCACTGATCGTTGTTACACTCACTATAGTTCTGACTCTTCCAGAATGTTATATAATTGGAATTATAAAGAATGTAGCATTTTCAGATAGGCTTTTTTTCACATAGCAATATGCATTTAAGGTTTCTCTGTGTCTTTTCATACATTGACATCACATTTCTTTTTAGTCAACATATGATATTCCATGTTATGAATATATCACAGTTTATCCGTTAACTTATTGAAGCACATCTTGGTTACATGCAACTCTTGGCAATAATGAATAAATCTGCTCTCAACATCCATGTGCAGGTATTTTTGTGTACAGAACTTTCAACTCAAGTGGGTAAATACCAAGGAAAATGATTGCAGAATCCTATGAAAAGTATATGTTTAACTTTCTAAGACACTGTCAAACTGTCTTTCAAAGTGGCTATACTGCTTTGCATTTCCATCAGAAATGAATGAGAGTTTTTAGTGCTCCATATCCTTGCCAGCATTTGGTGCTGTCAGTGTTTCATATTGTGACCATTCCAATAGGTACGTAGTGGTATCTTGTTTTAATTAATGAAAGATATTAATTGCACTCCCCTGGTAACATATGATGTTGAAGATTTTAAATTTTTTATTTGCTATGTGCTAAATTGCCATTTGGCAACAGGTCTGTTGTGTTATTTTGCTTATTGTTAACTTGGGTTTTTTTCTTATTGTTGAGTTTGAAGAGCTCTTTGTATATGTTGAATAACTGTTCTTTATCACATGTGTCTTCTGGAAATATTTTCTACCAGTCTGTGACTTGTCTTATTATCCTGATTATATCTTTCACAGGGCAGAATTATTTAATATAATGAAGTCAGTTTTTCAATAATTTTATGGATTATGACTCTGGTGTTGCATGTAAAATGTCATTGCTATACTCTAAGTCATCTAGGTTTTCTCCTATATTACTTTTTAATAGTTTTATAGTTTTATGTTGTACATTTAGGACTATAACTTATTTTGAGTTAACTTGAGGAAGGATATAATGTCTGTGTCTAGATTCATTTTTTACATGTGGATGTGCATTTTTTTCAATGCCATTTGTCACAAAGGCCACTTTGCCTCATTTTATTGTCTTTAGTTCCTTCATCAAAGAATAGTTGGCTATATTTATGTCATTTATGGGTCTATTCCTGGGCTCTCTATCCTATTCCATTGATCTATTTGTCTGTTCTTTTGGCAATGCCACACTGTTTTAATTGCATTTTTACAGTAAGTCTTAAGGTCAGGTGATGTCAGTCCTCAAACTTTATTCTTTTCCTTCAATATTGTGTTGGTTATTCTTAGTATTTTACCTTTTCAGATGCATTTTAGTATTAGTTTGTTGATATCCACAAAATAACTTGTTGAGATTTTTGTTAGGATTGAATCTACAGATCAAGATGAAAGAAAACTGAAGTGATATCTTGACAATATTGAGTTTCCTATCCATGAAAATGAAATATCTCTATATTTCATTCTTCTTTAATATCTTTCATCAGAGATCTTCTCGTATGACCTTGTACATATTTTGTTCAGTTTATACTAAGTATTTCACTTGTTGTGCTAATATAAATAGTTTTAGGTTTCTAACTTCAAATTCCAATTGTTCATTGCTTTTATATTTTAAAAAATCAAGGGAATTTTGTATATTAACCCTGTACCCTGCAACCTTGGCACAATTACTTGTGACTTCTAAGAGGTATTTTTGATCATTTATTCTTTGGGGTTTTTTACATAGAAAAATCACATAATTTGTGAACAAAGACAGCTGTATTTCTTCTCTCCCAATCTGTACACCTGTTTATTTCCTTTTCTTGTCTTATTGACTAAGCAAATAATTCCACTACAATGTTAAATGGGAGTAGTGAGAGAGAATATCCTTGCCTTGTTCCTAATCTTACTAGATGGAAAGCAACTAATTTCTCACCATTAGGCATGGTTTTAGCAATAGGATTTTCATATTTGTCTCTTATTAGATTGAAAAAGTTCCCATCCGTATTTAGTTTTCTGAGAGTTTTTTATTATAAATTATTGATAGATTGTGTTAATTTTCTTCTGCATCTATTGGTATAATCATATTATTTTTCTTGGAGATAAAAGGTAACCACATGTAATTCAAAACTCCCATTTGCTCCAATGTTTACCTCATTCGTTTCTAAAGGTTAAACATGTACTTCACTACTGTATTCAAGATTTTCTTCCTAGCCACAGAAATGAACTCTGTATTACTAGTGCTATTGTTGTTTCATTTGTTCTTGTATAGATAATGACAACTACATCATAATAAACAGCAATTATAGATGTCACCAATTCAAAGGTGCACTATAATTCCAGAAATATTAACATGTGATAAAATTTTCATATTATAATCAATGACCTGTGATATTAGTGCTTAAAAATCTTCAATTCAATACACAAAGTTTTAAAAATCAATATTGATTAAGAATACATTCTATTAATTTCCTAAGATCATCACCTCTGGAAACAGGTTCAAAATTAACACTATGAGACAAATCTTCACACAGAAATATTCTTAGGATTTAATAAATCCAGAAACACAACACTTTAATTTGTCACTGAATACCACTAAAATATGTTCAAATGTGAACAAGCATTGTAAGTCAGAATGGAAGAGCTGATTTGTAAGGGTGATGAAGTGGTAGGTTTGTTTTCAACAATTTTTATTTAATTTTTATATTGTGATGTAGTTATACTAAATAAAACAAATAGTAAAAATATAGGAAAAATTAAAAAGTAGAAGGAATAATGGATTTGCCTTTAGTTTTTTTCTATTATTATTATTATTATCATTATAATACTTTAAGTTCTGGGATACATGTGCAGCCTTTAGTTTTTCTCTAAAACCTCTAGGACAGCATGTAGAGAACTATTGAACTCTCTCTTTGGGAGAGGGAAGGAGGATCTCTTCCAGGAAGATTTTTAGAAAAGCTTTTTATAAAGGATTGGTGGGTTGGATCCTGATGATTAGTTTATTTGAATTCATCCTGAGGGATACATATACAATAAATCAAATTTTAGGGAAGTAAAGGTTTGATGCCAACACTGAATCCATTGATAAACTAATTATTTTGAAAATGGCATGCAGAGATAAAGAGAAAAGCCTGCCCACAGGAGTTTGTGAAAATGTTGCTGAGTAGACTAATGCAGAATGCACATAGGTTTGGTGCATGGAATGTCAAATCCTGAGAAACACAAAGAAAATGACACCCACCCTTTGACAAGTGCTTTCCTTTTAGATACAGCAGCCATTCATAGGGATCATCCAAAGCCTGCTATTTAATATTTAAGTGAGAAACTATCTGAATGTGATGCATAATGCAAAGTCATGTTTCACAACTAGAGAGTAAACACATTTCAATACCTTGTGTAGCAGAGGATTATGTATGATTCCTATGAAGAAGAAAATGTTTAAGTTCAAGATGATGCTATCCTAAAAGGTATGTACTTACTTTATAGCATGTTTGGCCTATTGTCAAACCTGCTTTCTAATCCTTCTGATCTGCTCCAAAACTATCATGACCCCCAGAATATTTATAAACCATGAAACCTCATCTTTTGCAATACTTTCTGGTAGAAACATGACAGAATCAATGATTTAAATATCATTTGCTTACTGATTAGTTTATTAAATATTTAATAGAGACCTAATACATAATAGTTACTGCAGTAAGCTTTGTGGGAGGAATGATGAGTAAACACCATTAAAACTCTGACAAATGCAATGACATACAATTTATACGTGATGCCTAGAATGCTATAAGAGTGACTAAAAAGGTAATCTTATCTATTTATGGGCAAGGATATTATTCCATGTAGAAGACACATTCCTGCTACAATATGAAAGATAACTAGTAGAGGTATGAGAAGAGAGTGTGGGGCACAAGAAATGGCATGTGCAAACACATTGGTAGGAAATAGGCAGAAATGGCATGATTAGGGGACAGCAGCAGTTATTTACAGACAGGGAATAGACAGTTTTATAGACAGCTATTTATAGACTTACATACCCAAGTCTTTTCCCCGTATGTTCATTATATTTTCTTGATTCCTTAATTTTTCCAGTTTGCCTACTTAACTTTCCTTTTTTCAAAAAGGTCTCATCTATTCTAACTTTTTATTCTTATGAGCAAAAATTACAATCATTTATTAGTAATATAGAAATAAATTCACTGTCATTGTAAATAGTGAGGCTTTTTATTTATAAACATATTTGGAAACACATGGAATTTTAAAAGTTAATATTTCAACAAACGTTGTTTCTTCCTGTTACCTATGTATAGCAGCTTTTTTGATATTTATTCTTTGTTGGTTTCTGCTCTAGTAGTGTCGCTGAGCGTAAGGATTATCTTGTACTTCAACACTTATGACTTTAGAGCAGAGTTTCCAAATCGTGTTCTCTGGAATATTATTTCTGTAGTATTTAATAGATTTTTTACAAACATTCCTCTATTTTAATTGTAAATTCCACTAGAGTGGAATTCAGTTTCACTGCAGAGAAGTTATGTGTCCAAATTTATATTAGGAGAAGGAAGATTCTGCTATTGGATCAAATCTCCTAATTCTATTAGCTCATGCTGCCCTGATAGATTAATTTATTTTACCTACTCCCCTAATCCCCTTAGACAGAAATAACAAATATGTTTGCTGTTACTTTTCCTTTTCACCAGCAATCAATCATTGTAGTAATTCTACTCAACATGCTGCTTTAGCCTGGACACCGGCATACTATTGAGGTTGGCAAATGGAAGAAAACCTGTATGTTATCCATACCTACACTGGGCTCTCTGCTTTCCTGTTTACACGTGAAAACATGTGTATACAACAAAAATATGTGAGTGTGTTTCAATATTACATATTTGACCTTGAAAAATTATTGTTTTCTTAACTGCCCTCACCACCTTGCCTCCCTCCTTGTATCACTCCTTTTCTATTTTTTTAATTAAAAAACCCAAAGAACAAATTTTATTTTAATAGGCCTAATATCTCTTAAAATATTCTGATATCATTTTATATAACTGTCATTTTGGATACAAAGGCATATATCCTATGTGTTCTCATCTCTTCATTTTTAATTTTTAAAAATTTACAAACAATAAAATTTACAATTTGTTGTATACAGTTTTCTCCATGTTGAAAAATACATACAGTCATACATTCACTATGAAAATCAAGATTTAGAACAGTTCCATCATCACCCTCATCAAATTCCTTTCTGTTGTCTGTTCATGGTCAACTCCTCTCACCTCTCTAAATCCCTGTAACTATTGATTTAGCCCCATTCCTAGGGTTTGCATTTTTATAGAATATTATAAAAATGAATTATAAATGTATAGCTTTTTGGCTCTGACTTTTTTCATTCAGAAGAATTCATTAGCAATTTATCTGTGTTTATATATGATATATAACGTATCATATATATCATATATCTGTGTTGATATATATCATATATGATATCATATATATCATATACCTTATATATGGTATCATATATAGCATATACTATATATGGTATCATCTATATCATATACCATATATGTATCATATATATCATATATCTGTGTTGATATATATCATATATGATATATATATCATATACCATATATATGGTATCATATATATCATATACCATATATATGGTATCTCATATATCTCATATATATGTGATATGCTGTGTGGTTCTAAATAGCCTTTCCTAATATCTAATTATTTTGATAACTTTTGTGTTTGTCATCTGGGTGATATCTATATCTATATCTATATCTATATATTTCTTACCTTTTGAATGCTGAGAAGTATTCCATCATATGCATGTTTCACAGTTTATTCACCAGCTGAAGGACATTTGGATTGTTTCCAATTTTTGGCAATTATGAGTAATACTACTATAAACAGTGGCATAAAGGTTTTCCTTTCTCTTGGATAAAGGAATAGGGTCGTTTGGTAGTATGATAAGTGAAGGATTAACTTTATAAGAAACTGCTATACTATTTTCCAAAGAGGCTACAGCTTTTTTCATTCTCACTGTAATATGTGTGTGTTACAATTGCTCCACGTGCTCAAAAGCACTTGATATTGTCATTTTAATTTTTATGAATAAAATATTCCAGTTAATAGCAATAGTAAAAATTTCAATTTGAAATGAGTAAAATACATATTATCTGGGGGTGGCAGACAATGATTGAATAATTATCAAATTATGAAGAGTTTTCTTCCTGCCAACTGCAGGAATTTGCATGACCTTGATTAGTATCTCAATGCATCACTTGATGACATACTTCGGTCAAATAATATTCTGTGTGGTTTTAAATAGCCTTTCATTATATCTAATCATGTTGATGACTTTTTGTCATCCACTACTTTCTTTAGTTAATTGTCTGGTCAAGTCTTTTCCCCCTAATTCTGTATTAGGTTGCTTGTTTTCTTATTCTTGATCATTTACTTTTTTAGCATAATCTTAATTTCTCTGGATTTACTATACTTAAGGTGGTTCTATATGGTTATTTATGCCTCATATCGGGCTATTGATGACTAAATAGATGACTTAGCCATAACTGAAGAAGAAGTGATTGTAATGAAACTACCGCCATTCATTTATTATTGATTATCTAAGAATCCTTTTTTTTTTTTTTTTGAGACAGAGTCTTGCTCTGTTGCCAGGATGGAGTGCAGTGGCATGATCTCGGCTCACTGCAAGCTCTGCCTCCTGGTTCATGCCATTCTCCTGCCTTAGCCTCCTGAGTAGCCGGGACTACAGATGCGCGCCACCACGCCCAGCTAATTTTTGTATTTTTAGTAGAGATGGGGTTTCACCATTTTGGCCAGGATGGTCTCCATCTCTTGAACTCGTGGTCTGCCCGCCTCAGCCTCCCAAAGTGCTGGGATTACAGGCCTGAGCCACCGCGCCCAGCCTATCTAAGAATTCTTAAAAGGCTACATCTAAAAGAAATAGTAAATCCAATCACACCTTATTTCATAAAGAAGCAAACTCAGCTAAATAGAACTTCAGAAAATTGCTTCAACTAACTGATTTTAAAGGTGCTTGAGAAGCCAACACAAGTATTTAAAATTATATATATACACACACACACACATATATTTATGTATATATATTATACATACACATGTACACATTTAAATCCATAATCCCCTCAGACCAGCAGTTAGGGGTTATTTACTCTTGAGAGCTTATTTGGAGGTTCTAGCAGGGGAATACAGCTATTGATACACCCTTGACTAAATACTGGTCCTCTATGAGGGATGGTCGTCCCCTTACCCAGAACGCAACTTCTGGAGGGACACACCTGGAATGGCAAAGGAGGAAGCAGACAGCTGCCTAGCCAGCCAGGTAAGACGAATCAACCCTGGCGATCAATGGGGTGACAGATGTCACAGCCAGATCTCCCTCACATCCAGTTAGGGGTTATTTACTTGTTAGTTGACAAATAGGTCTAACAATTTGTGTTTTTAAGTCTTAATTTACAATCAAGAAATTTGAATTGAGTTAAAGACTGCTAAAGGCAGATTTAATGCTTGTTACAAGAAAAAAATTACTGATAATTCTTCAGAGGGGAAAATAAGGTAAAAGATACAAGAATTCTTTTTTTTTTTTTTTTTTTTAAAAAGCAAGCGGTGAGTCCATTTAGAAATCAATATGTGATATATTCAGTAGTAATATACTATGGACCAATTATACATTTTGCAAATGATCAAAGTTAAAAATTGAAAGTACCATTAGGTTTAATATTCTGTTTAATAGTCTGTATAAATTATCTTGGAGACATTTACACATAATGAAGACATTGTTTTACAGTTAATATATGGTGGTGAGAAGAAACTAAGTCATAGTTCACATTTCTGGAAAAATTTCTTATATGCTACAGCTACTTTTTTGACAATGTCAGATAAACCTATGACTATATTGTAACATAGAAAGCCTTTCTGCTGCATTGGAATAATTTTCCTGCTACAAAAAGAGAATGATATTTAAGAAAATTGAGAAACTAACTTTGAAGTAAAGAAATGTGTTAAAACAACAACACAGCAAAAATTTCTTATTGTGGAATAAAATAGCACACGTTTATGTGTAAGCAGAGATTTAAATAAACGTATTTTGGAAATGGCCAAGATATCTCGCACATCTTCACTTTTGCAAATCATTTGCAATTATTTATTTGCATGTCTTAGAATTGTGATATGCTTCCATTTGAATGCTCTGTTATCTTACATTCTAGTCCTAGGATATATGATTAATGCTTTATTGTTAATCATAGCTCAGTCCTACTCACATTGTGCAGTTCTTTGCCATTTGCCAAAATACAGACATTTTTGTTGTATTTTTTTGAATGAGTTGATTTTATCAAATTATTCTTTCTGTATTTTTTCTGGTTCCAAGTTGTTGTTTCCATTTACATAGCAGTGTACCCTTCTGTTTAATTTCCTAACTTGGTAAGAGAGCTAGATAGTATTTCAAAAAGGAACTTGAGACTTTGATTTAGAAATTAGAATTTCAAATAAATCACAATGCCCCCACTTTTATAATTAGCAAATATTTCAGATATCTACATGTTTTATTTCTTGTTATAAATTATCTTCTTATTTTAAAGGAAGAAATTCTTAAACTCCAGTGAGTTCCCTTAAGAGTGACAGAAATTGATATGTCTCTCACAAATCACGAACACATCTGAATAAAGAAGACCTATTGGTTAATAGAAGTAATTTGAATTCATTGCACTTTTGAGATGAATGCAGTATATGGCTTTTTATTGGCAGGTGATTAATCAATATATATATAACATTGTGAAGAATTTCTTCCTATCAAAAGCTTCTGAGTGGCATGACCCTGATTTATATCATGTTGTACTAACTTAATTCAAGTAATTTACTTTCTTGGGTTAAATACATTATTTCAGTGGAAGTAAGTATTCAAATGAGCAAGAGAAGTTTCAGAGTTAAATATCGTATATTCAGTCCCAAACCTGAATTCAGCACTGCATGCCTGAGTAATTGTTGGCACTTTATAGCAAAACACTTAGCTGAGATCAATTGTAGCTTTTTCAGTAAAATCCCAGAGCTCATCTTTAGGAAGAACATGTGGTTAAAGCAAAGGGGGAGGGGATAAGGAATGTTAAAAATTGCTTAGCTGAGTCTGACATTTTACCTTTTAAATATTAATTATACTGTGGGCTTCTTCCTATTTACATACCTAAGTGTTTGCTTGGGACATAAATGCTACTAAATTGTCTTGAGAAAGCCATAGAGCAGCTTTGTTAGATAAAACTTCTTGCAGCTGGTAATTTTTGGCAATTAATATTATGAATGCTAATGCAATGGGGAGTAGAGAAGGTGCTTCCAGGATGCCACTTATCTCTGTAAAACGAAAGAAAATGTCACAAGTGGTGAGCCTGCTGAGAGTATTACTTCTGGGAAGGAAATAGATGGCAAATGTTAAAATTATCATATTTATGGACAGGCTAGAATTTAGGACCAGATTATCTAATAAATAGACTAGTAAATAGGGTATATTGTAAATATTTTTAAATGCTTGTTTTGATTGCTTATTATAAGTTATAGCCTTTTTTAAGAAAAAAATTATATGAGCATATACCTGGCCTGATGCAAAACTGAAATCAGATTCATATAAATCAACTGATTGGATTATCTTAATAATTGGTGAGATAATTAGGGGCAGTTCCATTGATGCTTAGGATCAATATTTGAGATAAATATTAAAATTAAATATTTACTAGGATTAAGGTTATGTTGATACAGAAAAAATGTAAAAAATCTCAAATTATGAGGAAAAAGACTCATCTTAGCTATAGGAATCTATTACTAAGATGTTAGAATTGCCAGCATACACTTCCAAAGTAGTTACATTCTCTTACACTTTCCAAATAAATTTAAAAAACTGTAGTTATACTATCAGTGCTCATTAGTCTATGTAATTTAAACCAGACTAACTCTTCATGGGAAATAATCCAGGGGAAGGTAGCAATAAAGGCATTATTAACTTATGAGTTATTTACAAATCAGAAATGAAAATATATTCTCCTTTTGCGCATTTTTTGTTTATGATTTAAACTTCAGTTTATGCTATTTTCTCTGAGATTTCACATTTCCAGGTAAATTAATTTTATACGATCTTAGGAAATACATGGCTTTAATATCCTGCATTGCATCTTTGACTCAGGTATAAGCTTGAATTATATTACTATGAGAAGTAGTATTTTGGTCAGTAAAGTAGAAGCTCTTCTTTTTATGTGGGATGTTCAAATGTGGAGATAAGAGTGAAGTTATTTTATTTAGCTATTTTACTATGCTCATTTGTAAGTGAAGATATCATGATGAGAGAGATGTTGCTGACATAAAATAAGCATCCCTAATTTTGTGTGACAGTCTAAATCTCTAGTTTCAGTAATCATATCCCATATGCCCACAAGCATATTCACAAGGGACATGCTATGTATACTAACTTTTTGTCTGTTAAACATGGTCACAATTTTAAAAATATGAGAAAAGTGATAAATCAAGAAAATATTTGTTTTCTCTTTAATTCATTAAACATCTGTTTTATACTTTCAGGTCTGTAAAATAAAGTATTAAAATATGCTCTTCTCAAAGAAGCTACATAATTTTTTTCAGAAATAAATTTGTATATATACAAATAATTAAATTTAAATGAGAGTAGTCATCAAAAAAGATAAATACAAGTCAGCATACACTAGAGTCAATTTTAATAGTATATAGGGAAAAATTCCCAGAATTGTTTCTACCTAGGTAACATTAGGCACTTATATTGCAAGTTTGATAATATGCTCCTGCTTGAAATTCATTTGGAAGTCAGAAAAGAAAAAAAAAACTAATGAAAAAATATTCAGAATTATAGTAAAATCTTCATATATATATAAATGTTTATTGTGAGGTTATTTATAATAACAAATGGTTTAAAAACAACTCTAAGGGAATGAATAAAATGTAAACTGGAATGCCATGAAAGAATAAAATGTATATTTAGAATACTTTGCATGGCAAACTGTTCATATAACATTGCTAGGTGAACAAAGCAGGTTGCAAAATACATGATAGTAACTCTATAAAAAGTAGACACAGTGAAAAACATTAACGGGACAACTAAAAGTTATTTCCAAATGAAAAGAACCCCAATGGTTTAAAAAAAATCTTTCTACCTCCTAGTATTATCCAGCTTATGTATAGTTACTCATGGGTTGAACCAGAAAAATAATATCTATTGAAAGAGAGACAACAAGAGAAGGGAGAGAGAAAGAGAGTCAATCCATAATGGATAATGAAACATTTCAGGGCGTAAACACATTGATTTAATACAATGCTAATTAAGAGGGAAAATTAATAATTAATAATTTGTATTATATTGGAACTAGATATGAGAAAATAGAGCCTTCACTACTTGATAAAAGGTGAGAGAGGAAAATGGGAGCAACAAGAAAATTATGTCTTGTAAAGGGACAGCAGGCTGTTGAAATACTTTATTAAATATTTTCCAATAAGGAAGATTCTTTCTGATAAAATTATTACATATTAAATTTTATCCTTAGGGGGAAATTTGTGGTGACTGGAATATGAGAAGTAGCCTTATAAAGTAGTAAAAACTTGAGAAATTATGTTAGAACTTGAAGGCTTTATAAGAACTTAACTGGGAGTTTTCAAACATGACTCCATTGTAGAATCACCTAAGGAATTTCTAAAGTGCCCATCCCAGTCTCCTTGCTGAGATCCTAATTTAACTTCTATGTGGTTGTGTCCATGGATGGATATTTTGAAATGACTCCTAAGTAATCAAAATAATACAGACTGGTTTGAGAATGGCTGATGAGAACATTCTATCATAAATTGGGATTAATTGACATAATAATCCTGAATGGATGAGAGCTGGAATTTAACCAAATATGCATGAAGACCCGATCTTGTTTGTAGAGTAACTGGGTGGTTTCATGAAAATTATCTTCTAACCTTAATTGGTAGTTGTGAAGAATTTGAGTAAAATGTCACTAGTCATAGTGAAATTTCAGGGTATCAGGCTAGAATTAAGATTGAGAGAGAGAAAGAAGACATAGCCTAAATTTTGTGTAATTTTAAAAAGGTAACAGAGCTAGGTAGCAATGAGAGTGATTGTCTCCTAATTAGATGACTTTCTTATTAAGGGAAGTTTTAGGAATAGACAACATGAATAACCAGGTAATTGGATTATGTCAGAATATTTTCTGATATTTGGTGAGGAGTGGGTAGGGGGATTTTATAACATTAACTCCGTTAAAATTCCATGTTAAATTAGTATCATTTTATACTCCAAGATTAAAAGGATAGTGGAAAATTATAAAGAAAAAAAGAATTGAGAGCATTGAAGAGGTTTAGTATTAACAGTTTTCTTCGTCTCCCCCACTTTGTGAATGTCTACTGCATACAGTGCCTTGTAAAAATATACACTTAATATACTCCAGCAGCAAATCTCTCTATCTTCAGAGCAACATGTGATCACGAGTCAGATGAATTTAGAGGGAAAATCATGACTAAAGATTCAGATATGTTGAATTTAAAGTGAACTCACTTTAAATTTTGTATATTCAAGGATGTTTGTATATTCAAGGATGACTAATCTGAATACAATTTGAAACCTGAGATATGCTATTAGGGAAATAAATTTTGATGAGAGATGCTGTGGAGTTGGTAAAAGCAGTAAACCAATGTTGCGCTCAGTAAGAAGAGTGCAGAACATGAGGGAAGTGAACAGAATAGCTGGATCCTTCAGATATATGATTAAAATACATGTGCCAAGAATTGATGGAAGGTCTTGATTTTATGAGGCATCAAGAAGACAACATGTCCTTTCCATTATTTCATTCCCTTCACTCTGCTCTATAAACAAACAGGCAAGTATCAGGCGGATGCCATGAATGAATGACAAGGCTATGAATCACTTACATCACTTGCATTTGTAGTGAAATGAGAGGCAATAAGCTAGATAGAAAGCCTGTTGAGGGTTTGGCACATTTATCTTGCATTGCATAGAAATCTATTAAGTACTTAATAAGTGTTTGAAAATAAAAAATTTAATTCTAACAGCATAATATGGACTCTTGATTTTGAAAAAAACAATGAGTTATATATCTCTTTATTTTTAACATCTCCTAAACATCTACATAAAAATGAGATCTCAGAGAGAGTAAACTTAGAAGATACCCAACTTTTCCAGGAAATGCAAGAAAAATTTGCAGTCCTAAATCTTAGTGCTGAATATAAAGGTTAAATTATCCCTAAGAATCTGTTACCCTAATCTGGCCTTCAGAATGATTAGCAGAGAAAATTCATATTACCTGTGTAGTTCCAAACACCTCAAACTCAGAATTTAAACAAGCTATGAGTAAAGCGCCCAGTTTCATGGCAGAAGCAAACAGAACCCTTCCAGAAGGAAAAGGCAACAGGTTGAATGAAACAATTAAAAGGGACTGTACACAAGAGGCACAACAGTTAAATATAAGGCTAAAGAAAGGTTGAAAGTAAAAAGAAAATTAAAATGAATTTATTAGAATTAATAAAATTACTAAAAATTAAAATTATAGACCAGAGAGACATTAGGCAAAAGGGAGCTGGCATTGCTATGCTAATTTTAATATAAAATATATTTGAAGACATAAAACTTTGTTGAGGTAATGAGAGTCAATTTGTGATTATAAACATTTCAATCCACTAGGAAGATACAAGTTTTAAATTTGTAGAAATCTAACAATATTGCCACAAAATGAATTAAAACGTGACATGACTGCAGAGAAAAAAGAGAATAATCTAACATCCTATTTAGAGATGTTACATACATATTTTAATAATTGATAGATCAAGTAGGAAAAAATCACTTATAAAATATGGAAACCCCAATAATAGTCACTTGGAGAATTCTATGCCCTATTTTATTTACATAAATAACATAAATAATATATTTTGATATTAACATCTCATTTGCAAATATTCTTTCTATATATATATAGTCTGTGTTTCCTGCAATTGAAAAATTTCCTAAGACTTTCAAGGAAGAAAATACTAAACCAGGTATCCAAAGAATATATTGGGCATGTGCTAGAAGGGAAAAATTAGGCTTTTGCCAACTGAGAATCTTTTGTTTCTGAATACTAGACCCTTAGTCCCAGGGCAGAAGAGTAGCATATTAGATGAACATTATTAAATGCTTTCAGGTGTAGTCAAAAATTCATTTTGAAAGCTTTGAAGTGAAATTGAAGAGAATTCTGATAACGTTTGTTCTACATTTGACATGGCTGCTTCAAAGTATTGCAAGATATTGAAATTTGATGGCCTGTAAAAATAGCTAAGCTACATCTTTTTATTTCTTTTTAACCGAACAAAGTTGGCTTTTCCTCCCCTCAGAATTTACCTTTCTATATTTGTGGTTATGAAATTATGTGAATTAATATTTTGATGTGTGTGTGTCTGTCTCAGTGTATTATTTTATGGTGTCATCACTATTTTTTAAGTAAGAGATTTTCTCATTTATGATTAATTGGGGCATGGACAATTAAGAACCCCCCCTTTTAAAAATATTTCCTTTTTTTTTTTTTTTTTGCCTTGTTCTTCCTTCTTGAGTGCTTGGGCCTTGCTCACACTGCTTCTGTGACTCTTAGCAAATGACGCTTAGTGATATGTTATTGCATTCATGGCTTCCAAGTCTATACTTGCAATTCCTTTAGCATATAAAAAGTGCCTCACCTGTTCTAATATACTGAGATTCTCATATCATTCTCCACAAATATTAAATATTCAAGGAATGCTATATTGGAGGTATATGAATGTATACATAAAAGGTTAACTAACTAGAATATAAGTCCCATTAGCTTAGTAAATGCAATTATTTGATCCAAGACATCTTTATTTTTCTACTCTACTGTCTGTCTTCCTAGAGCCCAAGCCAGTGCTAAGGATGAGGCCTGAAGCCATGTGACTCTTTGATGCAAGCACTGGGGGAATTCATTCAAGAAAGTTCTTTCTTGGGCATTAAAATCAGATGTAATGGTTAAAAGGAACTAGTGGTATCATTTGCAGAGTTATAAAAGCAGTATAAACAATGTGCAAGCACTTCAGAAAGAAGAACGAGGGAACAAAATAGGTTTAAAAAAAAAATAAAGAAAAAAAGTCCTTTTAAATTCTTTTATGTTGTGGTTAATTATAATTGAGTGATTTTTTCTACTTAAAAATCTTTCCTTTTAAAAAACGTTCACTCTGGTATAACTGCAACCTTATAAAATTAATCTGTGTTTTTCATTTTTATCACAATGTCTTTTCTAATAGGTGAGTTCATCACATAATGGGCTATACCAGTACCAACATCCTGAAACAACCCTGGATACCCTTTTCTCTAAACAGCACACTTTCACCTGAAGACAACACACACACACACACACACACACACACACACACAACTTTTACTAAATTTTGCCCTATAAACGTTTCAAATTGTATTTTGGCTGAAAGTAAGTAACATTACCTAGAGATCTCAAAATATATCAAGTTTTACACAAAATGAATATATTCGGTATATTAATACATACATGTAAAAATATCTACATGCAGATTTTGTAAAGGCACACACATACAATTGTGCCATAAATTACATTCACTTAACACAATGGAATGTCATAAGTAGGAGGAGCAAACAATACCTTATTTTGTGGGTTCTACAGGAGGAGTTCCCAAATGTTTGACTGTGTATGATTTAGCATAACAAAAAATCTATGACAGTTCCACAATATTTTTTCTTAGCATCAGTTTCCTACATAAAGAAGCATAGATATTGATTCTTACGCAAAGGATTTGGTGGTTGAATGATGCCAGATGAAACCTGTAAGAGGGTGAAGGAAGTGGGAAAAGGAATGAAGCCAAGCAGAAGTTTGGGTTCAACTGAAGGCCATAGAGAACTCTGGGAAATAAATACCACCACAAAGTTGTCACACCTTGAGACAAAGGTCAGCCGTTTGTACTTCCAAATCAATCAGCCATTAGCTATTGCTGCCTCTCATGAGAGAACATAAATTCCTAGGTATTTCTTGGCAAAGAAGCTCCTCTGGGTGCTGGGTCATTCTCAGAAGGGGAAACTGTGAGCCATTAGCAGCTAACACTCTCAGAACTTGAGGGTACACTGCTCCATTAGAGGGCATCTGTGCAGAGCACCAGCAGTGTCTGCTACACCCACACATTCTTCCTTTTCAATGTGTGTGTATCGGTAGCAGCCCTTGGAAGGGGAAATGCAAATGCTACCTGGGAAAGTGCCATACTAATCAAATTATATCCTTTTATTGTTTGTCATGTTGTAAAATAATCTATTAATAGCAAGTTCACTAACTAGGAAATGGGAACTAGGATAAACCAATGTAATACTTTATCTTGTAATTAAATGTAATACACTCTGGAGGTATATTCCTGGACTCCTTAGAGCTCCTTTTCTAACAAGACAGTAACAGCTCAAATCCTTGATCCTGAAATGGAGATAGAAAGACCTAAAGTGGCAACATCAAGTCGTCCAGGGCCTAGACCTACTGAACTGCCAAAGGAATGAGAGCTACACATGGGAGATCATTCTCAAATTCTCCTGTGTCATCTTTAGGACCTTGCAATACGCTGCATCAAACACATTTAAGAAGGATCAAAACATTTAATTTAATGTATTCTTGTGGAATCAAAAGTTGAAATATAGACAGTATTTAAATTTATAATGTGACCCTCGTTAATTTTCCACTATTCCCATACTGAAAGCAAACTCTACCATAGATTAAAAAGCACTCCTATTTTTATTATCCTGACATCTTTCCCTGAAGTCTTTGGAAGACTATTATTTCTACAGGCTTGTACACGTGGTAGTTTGTCTTCTGAGCGGTCTTGTAATTTTTGATGGTTAGTTCATTTTTTCTTGGGATTTTTTTCTATTAAAATTTTTTAGAGCTTTGTTGAATATGTTCTAGAATAGATTAGCATTTACTTCTCCTGGGCACTGAGGAGCAATTTTCTGCTTAAGATTTACTGTGGAACACAATTCTACATGGGAGCCT
>NW_012100210.1:117573-145823 GCF_000951045.1 Mandrillus leucophaeus | reverse complement strand
ACACACACACACACACACACACACACACACAACTTTTACTAAATTTTGCCCTATAAACGTTTCAAATTGTATTTTGGCTGAAAGTAAGTAACATTACCTAGAGATCTCAAAATATATCAAGTTTTACACAAAATGAATATATTCGGTATATTAATACATACATGTAAAAATATCTACATGCAGATTTTGTAAAGGCACACACATACAATTGTGCCATAAATTACATTCACTTAACACAATGGAGTGTCATAAGTAGGAGGAGCAAACAATACCTTATTTTGTGGGTTCTACAGGAGGAGTTCCCAAATGTTTGACTGTGTATGATTTAGCATAACAAAAAATCTATGACAGTTCCACAATATTTTTTCTTAGCATCAGTTTCCTACATAAAGAAGCATAGATATTGATTCTTACGCAAAGGATTTGGTGGTTGAATGATGCCAGATGAAACCTGTAAGAGGGTGAAGGAAGTGGGAAAAGGAATGAAGCCAAGCAGAAGTTTGGGTTCAACTGAAGGCCATAGAGAACTCTGGGAAATAAATACCACCACAAAGTTGTCACACCTTGAGACAAAGGTCAGCCGTTTGTACTTCCAAATCAATCAGCCATTAGCTATTGCTGCCTCTCATGAGAGAACATAAATTCCTAGGTATTTCTTGGCAAAGAAGCTCCTCTGGGTGCTGGGTCATTCTCAGAAGGGGAAACTGTGAGCCATTAGCAGCTAACACTCTCAGAACTTGAGGGTACACTGCTCCATTAGAGGGCATCTGTGCAGAGCACCAGCAGTGTCTGCTACACCCACACATTCTTCCTTTTCAATGTGTGTGTATCGGTAGCAGCCCTTGGAAGGGGAAATGCAAATGCTACCTGGGAAAGTGCCATACTAATCAAATTATATCCTTTTATTGTTTGTCATGTTGTAAAATAATCTATTAATAGCAAGTTCACTAACTAGGAAATGGGAACTAGGATAAACCAATGTAATACTTTATCTTGTAATTAAATGTAATACACTCTGGAGGTATATTCCTGGACTCCTTAGAGCTCCTTTTCTAACAAGACAGTAACAGCTCAAATCCTTGATCCTGAAATGGAGATAGAAAGACCTAAAGTGGCAACATCAAGTCGTCCAGGGCCTAGACCTACTGAACTGCCAAAGGAATGAGAGCTACACATGGGAGATCATTCTCAAATTCTCCTGTGTCATCTTTAGGACCTTGCAATACGCTGCATCAAACACATTTAAGAAGGATCAAAACATTTAATTTAATGTATTCTTGTGGAATCAAAAGTTGAAATATAGACAGTATTTAAATTTATAATGTGACCCTCGTTAATTTTCCACTATTCCCATACTGAAAGCAAACTCTACCATAGATTAAAAAGCACTCCTATTTTTATTATCCTGACATCTTTCCCTGAAGTCTTTGGAAGACTATTATTTCTACAGGCTTGTACACATGGTAGTTTGTCTTCTGAGCGGTCTTGTAATTTTTGATGGTTAGTTCATTTTTTCTTGGGATTTTTTTCTATTAAAATTTTTTAGAGCTTTGTTGAATATGTTCTAGAATAGATTAGCATTTACTTCTCCTGGGCACTGAGGAGCAATTTTCTGCTTAAGATTTACTGTGGAACACAATTCTACATGGGAGCCTTACTTGTAGTGAAAATTTTGTCTTGATAGTTTTTTTTTTTTTTCCTTTCTTCTACCCAATGTTAAAACCTAAAAGTTTCCATGCTGAAAAAATAAAACAGAAGATTGTTTTATTCTAGTTCTAGTTCATGCTGAACAAAATTAGGGAGTTAGCTTTGTGTAGAGTAACTCTATTAGAGTGGGTCCTAATTTTGTGTCTGTTTCAATGGGTCCTGCATGACCAAGAAAAAAAAAGCTAAAGGCCAGAGAATAAAATATATTTTCAGCTAGTCAAAAACTTCAACTCCACCTCCTTGAATTGTTGTTTTAGCTTGATTTCTATCCTTGAGTATTTCCCTTAGTTTGTGGACAATACAATGGTCATAAATATATAACTGAATATATATTGCATGTATTTGTATAATATATGAATATATACTTATTTATCTATACTTTATATAATTGTGAATATAAAATGATGATAGGGAGAGAGAGATGGATGAATAATAAAGAGTTATGTGCATGTTTTACAAAACCTTGAATATAAGGTGTAGTTTATACTCTTCATGTAATTGATACTAATATATCAGTTACTTCAACCGCACCAATTATATTCACCAATCTTTTTTTTTATATTTTGGTCTACTAGTTTTATTAATGTTTAAGAGATGAGTATTTAAATATCTCCCAAAACAGCCTATAATTTTTAATATACGTATTCAGATATATATGGTACTATTATATTACAAGTGTTCATTATATTAAAAATTAATAAAAGAAAAAAGTTTTTTTTGATTTTATTATTGTTGTTAATTAGGCAACAGACTTTTCTTGTTGCATAGTAACTGGAACATATATACATATATACACATTACGTCCATCTGCTGTCTTCTTCGCATTCATTCGATCTAGAGCAATGGGAGATTAGCTCTGCATGTGAATTTCTTAATGGGACTATGGTTTTCAGGTCAGCTTACTATTCTCTTGTGCCTTTGCTTGTTTTCTATTTATTTACTTTCAAAATTCCAAATGCTGAAACTATACCAACTGAAACTATACCAGTTAGTTGAACTTATTACATTTTTTCTTTATTTTTTTCTTTGAATTCTAAGAAAGTATTCCAAAATTGTCCTTTATAACATGTGCATTTGCTATTACATTATTTGCATATAATTTTTTAAAATTATGATAAAGTCAGTTAAAGTTGTGGAGTATTACAAGGTAACGACTAGTATACAATAACTAGTTTAGAAAAATACTACAAATACAGATTTAAACTGTTTTGCATATACTCTATTTACTTCCCAATCCTAGATTATCTGATATATTAAATTTATTTATCATTGATCATTTTGTTTTTTTATAAATTCCACATCTGTTGGTGAAAATATCTTTAATTTTACTTCATTCCCAAATGATCATTTACTTTAATACATAGTCTAAAACTTATAGTTATTATTTCTCAGAACTTTAAAGAAAGGACGTTACCATATTCAGGTTTCTCTTAATGTTCATGAGCAATTTACTGTCAAAATAACTGTGGTTCATTGACT
The DNA here is from genome assembly GCF_000951045.1 of Mandrillus leucophaeus. NCBI lineage: Eukaryota > Metazoa > Chordata > Mammalia > Primates > Cercopithecidae > Mandrillus > Mandrillus leucophaeus. The sequence goes on along the minus strand of NW_012100210.1, from coordinate 142,637 downwards.
GATAATCTGCTTTTTCTCTTTGATCTTTCTAAAGTTATTTTCTTGATTTTGCTGTTTTTCATCTCTTCAGTTTTGTTCAATATTCTATTACATCTGTGTATTGAATTTTTATATAACCATGAGTTCATTTTTTGAACTTCTATTTTGTTCTTTAAAAATATCCTGGAGCACTTTTATAATCTTTTGATCTTTGATTGAATTTTTAGTCCTTAAATTATATCTACATTTATGTATACTCATGTTATATTCTGTAGTTGTAAATTCCGTATTTGAAGTTGTTGGAATTTAATTCTATTTGCTGTTTCTGCTACCTTTTCATAATGGTGGCTTTCCACATCTATGTATTAGTTTTTGTGCTTACATTAGTAATCTTGTCTAAACCTGTGGACATTCTGAGGGGTATCAGGTAAAAATACTTTTAGGGAAAGAATTTGCATTTGTTTCTGTGAGATGCCTCATGACACTTGCAAATAAAGACAATTTTAGATTAAATTTTTACATGGTGGTTTCAGTGACCACACAGATTATATAAAATTTAAAATTGAAATTTATATAAAGACAGAGTATAACTACACATTTTCAGATTGGTATATTTTTGTGTTAGGAGGAGGGGGCATTTTTAATAATCAGAGCTGAGACAGTGTCTAATAGGATATTTTGCAATCTCCCATTGCTAGAAGGTATGTTAGGTTTCTTTTACTCAGGCCAGTTTCCAAGAATAAAATCTTACAGAAGTATCAGCTAAAATAGTTATAACTGTAAATATAGATCAATCTGATAAACATTAAATTTATATTTTAAGTAGCTTTTATGGCTGCTGTAACAAATTATCATAAACCTAGTGGCTTAAGACAACATGAATTTGTTATCATACAGTTCTAGAATTCAGAAGTCTGAAACTGGTTTCATTGGTCTCAAAGCAAGGTGTTGGAAGAAGGCATTCATGTATGGAGGCTCTAGGGGATAATTGTTTTTCTACTTTCTAGCTCCTAGGGCCCCTCAATCTTTTGGCTCTTCCCTCTTGAAAGCCAGGAATGGCAGATTGTGTCTTCACATCTCCCCTATCTTGCTCTGTCATCACAACCTCTCTGATACTGACTCACCTGCCTCCTTCCTATAAGGACTATTGTGATTACAATGGACCCATCTGGATATTACAGAATACTATCTTGTACCAAGTTCAGCTGATTCCTTTAAGGTAAACTTAATTCCATCTACCCACTTTATTTTTTTAGTCAAGTGACCTTACATAGTCACAGATTTGGGAATTAGGACATGAACATAGTGGGGGAGGCATTATTATGCATAACACAGTATTTATGATGAAAACAACTAAAAGTAATTTTCTTGCACAGTTGTACATGACTAACTTGTAACTATTCTGTCTGAAGAATTAGTGCTTTTTAATGTTAAAAACTCTGGTCATAGTTTTCATCTGCTGCATCATAGTGACTTTCTATTCATTAAAGTGTATTATATTATATAAATGAACAAATAAGATGACCCCAAGTAAATCAGATTTATTTTTCTAGTGTTGATTGCTTTAATACCTAACTATGGCAGTGTACTGGCAGGATAATGTACGTATTAGTCAAACTATTGCACACATTTTGCAAAATTAACAAAGCATACAGTAAAACTTCTCTACTAAAAAATTTAGAATTTCATACTTATAATAAACCATATGCTAATAGCCAATTTAATCTGCTGTATTATGCAACTATACCACTTTTTATCAGAAGAATCAGTAAGAAGTAATAATAAGTGATGTAAAATCAAGAATTCTTTTCAGAGCTTTGTCCTTGAAATGAGCTTCAGTTTCCTTATTTTCAAAGGCCAAAGTATTTGTATATCTGAATCCAGAATCTGGAATACAATTTCTTCTCCCAGTTCTACTGTAAGCATCTCAATTCCTGTCACCAGAAAGTACAATAACCTCTAACTGTTCACCCATCTCCCATCATTATCTCCTACCTTCTTTTCATCACAATAGCCCACATTATCCTCTAGAAATGCAAGTCAGTTTCATATAATTCCTCTGTTTCAAATTTTCCAAAGATTCCAATATTTCAGGAAAAGACAAGCCAGACTGTTTAGAGCAACATGATGTTTCTTCCATTTTCTACTTCTCTGACCTTGCCCCTTAACTGTTCTCTCAATCCAATCCACAAACACTGCCTTGGTTACTATTCTTCATACACACCAGACATATTCCTATTTTAGGAAAGGCCAAATACAGTTAATGAGAAGCAAAGTCAAAATTAAAATTAATCTGCTCAATGATAAAAGAAGTATATTAAATTGCCTCATTTTTGCCTCGATTGTCCTCCCAACCTGCCCCTGCTTGGTCTATTTAAGAAAAATGTATAATATACTGATTCTGAATCCCTGGCCTGCATTCTTCCTATCCCTCATATCTGTGACCATTTGATACCTACATAGGACCATCCAGGCCAGAAGTAGAAAAGTTTGAAGAGCTCTAGACTACCTCTTCGCATGTCAGCATCAAACTCCCTTTCTTGTAGTCTTGTTCCAACTTTGTATCCTAGATCTCCTAAGTAGGATTCTGCCTTATTTCTAATAATCACTTATGCCCCAGTTTTGCCTATTGTATTCTAATTTTGGTGTCGCACCCCCTGTTCTGAGGAGTGACCTCCTTCTTGCTTATTGTAACTGAGTAACTTAAGTCCTGCTCTGAGTTGTGATCACTAGAATAGAACCAAGCCTTCTTGCTAGTGAACTTTGTGAATGCCTTTCTCTTCTGTTTTACTTTCTCTTGGACCATCCATTCCTTTGAGGGACCTTCCCATAATGCTGCCACACATTTTAGATTGTCATCTGCTGGCTGGGCAAGGCTCCTCTCAGCTCCCATAAGTTTTTCATGTCATTCACATCCTCTCTCTTCAGTAGACAGGTCCAGTTTCTTACTTGACTCATCTTCATCTGTTTCCTTCTACTGGAATTATTGAGGCCATTCATATCAGTTTTTTCATTCAATAAGTGCAACAAAACAGGAAAAGCTGCCACTGTTTTTCAGATTCTAAAATGTGTTGGCTGACTTTTTAAAAAATAATTTAAAATGTGCTGGCTATTTTTTGTGACATTTTTAAATCTCCATTTTCAAAATATGTTGTTAGGGCATGATGCATATTATACATTTTGCAGAAATTGTGTTAAGATATGGGACTGTGTTTTTATATCAGTAGAATGCACAAAGGATGCAGGTTTTTAGGTTACCCCCTTTGTTATATGGTGTTTCCTGAAAAGATCATCAATTGAGTCACCACCTTTCATACAATTAATATGTCTTAAAATTGTCTTGGCAATGCGGGCTCTTTTTTAGTTCCATATGAACTTTAAAGCAGTTTTTTCCAACTCTGTGAAGAAAGTCATTAGTAGCTTGATGGGGATGGCATTGAATCTATAAATTACCTTGGGCAGTATGGCCATTTTCACGATATTGATTCTTCTTATCCATGAGCATGAAATGTTCTTCTATTTGTTTGTGTCCTCTTTTATTTCACTGAGCAGTGGTTTGTAGTTCTCCTTGAAGAGGTCCTTTACATCCCTTGTAAGTTGGATTCCTAGGTATTTTATTCTCTTTGAAGCAATTGTGAATGGGAGTTCATTCATGATTTGGCTCTCTGTTTGTCTGTTACTGGTGTATAAGAATGCTTGTGATTTTTGCACACTGATTTTGTATCCTGAGACTTTGCTGTAGTTGCTTATCAGCTTAAGGAGATTTGGGGCTGAGACAATGGGGTTTTCTAAATATACAATCATGTCATCTGCAAACAGGGACAATTTGACTTCTTCTTTTCCTAACCGACTACCCTTTATTTCTTTCTCTTGCCTGATTGCCCTAGCCAGAACTTCCAACACTATGTTGAATAGGAGTGGTGAGAGAGGGCATCCCTGTCTTGTGCCAGGTTTCAGAGGGAATGCTTCCAGTTTTTGCCCATTCAGTATGATATTGGCTGTGGGTTTGTCATAAATAGCTCTTATTATTTTGAGATACGTTCCATCAATACCGAATTTATTGAGCATTTTTAGCATGAAAGGCTGTTGAATTTTGTCAAAGGCCTTTTCTGCATCTATTGAGATAGTCATCTGGTTTTTTTCTTTGGTTCTGTTTATATGCTGGATTATGTTTATTGGAACCAAAAAAGAGCTCGCATTGCCAAGACGATCCTAAGTCAAAAGAACAAAGCTGGAAGCATCACGCTACCTGACTTCAAACTATACTACAAGGCTACAGTAACCAAAACAGCATGGTACTGGTACCAAAATAGAGATATAGACCAATGGAACAGAACAGAGTCCTCAGAAATAATACCACACATCTACAGCCATCTGATCTTTGATAAGCCTGACAAAAACAAGAAATGGGGAAAGGATTCCCTATTTAATAAATGGTGCTGGAAAAATTGGCTAGCCATAAGTAGAAAGCTGAAACTGGCTTCTTACCTTACTCCTTATATGAAAATTAATTCAAGATGGATTAGAGACTTAAATGTTAGACCTAATACCATAAAAACCTTAGAAGAAAACCTAGGTAATACCATTCAGGACATAGGCATGGGCAAGGACCTCATATCTAAAACACCAAAAGCAATGGCAACAAAAGCTAAAATTGGCAAATGGGATCTAATTAAACTAAAGAGCTTCTGCACAGCAATAGAAACTACCATCAGAGTGGACAGGCAACCTACAGAATGGGAGAAAATTTTTGCAATCTACTCATCTGACAAAGGGCTAATATCCAGAATCTAAAAAGAACTCAAAATAAATTTACAAGAAAAAAACAAACAACCCCATCAAAAAGTGGGCAAAGGATATGAACAGACAGTTTTCAAAAGAAGACATGCACACAGCCAACAGACACATGAAAAAATGCTCATCATCACTGGCCATCAGAGAAACATTTAAAATCAGCAAACTATCACAAGAACAGAAAACCAAACACCGCATGTTCTCACTCATAGGCAGGAATTGAGCAATGAGATCACTTGGACTCGGGAAGGGGAACATCACACACCGGGGCCTATTATGGGGAGGGGGGAGCGGGGAGGGATGGCACTGGGAGTTATACCTGATATAAATGACGAGTTGATGGGTGCTGACGAGTTGATGGGTGCAGCACACCAACATGGCACAAGTATACATATGTAACAAACCTGCACGTTGTGCACATGTACCCTAGAACTTAAAGTATAATTTAAAAAAATACGTCTTAAAGTAGAAAGTGGTAATAATAAGAAAGACCAATAAATGAATAAAAAATATATGTTATTGCAATGTACGTCTTTGAATGTGCATGTGTGCCTGTAGTAATAAGACCATATCTCTCCATTGCCCATTGAATGTCAGAGCAAGTGTTTATTTAAGTGTCATTATTCTTAGATATTGCCACTACATGAAAATGGGTTTTTAAAAGTATACATGAATCATTTTACATAAGGAATAATCATACATATATTTTGCTTCCAATAATACCACCATATACTCACTAATCAAGAGTACAATATATTAAGCATGATGATGATGTATTTTTATGCAAAGAAAACCCACGTGTGTCTATGCCAGCTTTTATTGCTACTCCCAACCCTTTGTCTGGATGAGAAAACTTAAGTTTGGTTAATAATCCAAGTAGGGTGTTCCATAGATATCTATTTATTTTAAAGTTATTTATTGGATGCTTATAATATTCCACTCACTGAAGATAGAGTAATAATCAGCCAAGATAAACATCTCTGCTCTCCTGGAATTTTTATGAGTAGAATAGTGGAAAAGGGACTGAGAATGTCTGTGTTTTAGAACTGCTTCTTCTACTTACTAGCTGTGCGCCCATGGCTAGAACACCTGTGTTACCTCAGCAAACACTGATATAAACATGTTGAACTCTATGCTTCTGTCAGTGCTTCATTTTAGTCTCTCTGTCTAGGAAGACTTTATTTTATCTTATTGCTAATAGAGTTTATTGACATGGCAGGATAGATTATCATAATAGCAAATTTTACACACTACATAATCTGCCACTAAAAAAGTCTGTTCCTGACACTAATACAAGTTTGAAAATTCTAGGGAAGAGAATCATTGGCCTGGCTGAAGTCAAGTGCCAATGCCTAGGCTAATAAAACACAACCAGGGGTAGGTACATGCAAAAATATGTCATTCTTCACGGTGGTTATGTGAATGGGATGGAAAGAGGGAAGTCCTAAGGGATTGAGGTCCCAGGTAGACAATCCAAAGATATGTCTACTATAAAGAATAAAGGGTATAGTAGAGAAATATAAGCACGATTTAACCTGTCTTGCTCTTCCTAATGAAATATTGTGAGAAAAAATGAGTTCCAATTAATATACAATAAACTAAATTCATTTGAGCTTATTTAGATGTTGTTTGTATGCACTCCTGAAGAGATACAAGAATTACATTCTATAGTAAAGGCTAAGGATGTATGTGATTCCTTGTAATGAAACCTATCATAGCCTATAGAGCATTATGAGAAGCAGTGAAGATGTGATTACTTTCAGTCATTGGGAAAGACTATCCTCCAGTATTTCTCACATTCAAATTTACAGGCAACCTGGAAATAAAACAATAGATACAGTAAATGGCATCTATTTATATTCAGGCAAACTATTGTTAATATAGATTTATTTTAAGTGTTGCACACTTTACAGAACAGCACTAGAGATTTATCTTTAACACATTTTATATCCTCAAGGGAAAAATTGATCAAGTCTTTATAAAAGACTTTTTATTGTATCCTAGTAAAGAATTTTACTGTCTTCCATTCTGATATTATTAGTTACCATAATAATCACAGCCTTTCAATTTTACCATTAAAATACTTTCTGCTTTCCTCTCATGTTTGTCTGAAAGATTTTTATAAGTTATGAAGTGAAAACTGTCCTCCAGTAAATATCCGTCACAGATCCTCATGGAAATTTCTGTACCTGGTACTCTTAAAAGTTGATGCTTCACAGACTAGAGTCTTGGTACTGGGATCTGCACTGGCATTGCACTGCTTAGAAAACTTTCAGACAATACCAGAGGACTAAGGATTATCAGAACTCTTTTTAGATCAGAAACAGACATAATTCGTGAAAGTAAACTGCCAACCTGAGATCTAGAGGAACAACGTTGGTTATTCAGGACTGAATAAACTGATGAAGGAAATTTTGTTTTCTATGTTGAAATTGTTGGTATTTTTTAATGTTCTCTTTTCTGATAGACATATGAGTAAACCATTACTTTTACTCTTATTTATCTTTAATTCCTCCTGATTTAATAAATTATACTTTTCCGTGGTTAAATACATGTTAATGATACTCAATTCTTACTAACTCCTCAAAAATCAGAAACAAATACTTTTGCTGAGGTAACAATATTTTCATAATATGGTTTATTTATGTAGGTTCAATAAGCATAGCGATAGGATTAGACTAACTGATGGTGAGACTAAGTTCAAACTTGTGTCATATTTGAGAATGAATTTTATTTCATTTAATCAGGCATTACTAAATACCTGATTATTAAAGAACAAGGGAGTTACTTCATTTGTGGAGACAATGTCCATAAGTCCTTATTTGGATGTCTGAACACTGGCTGAACTTGACTTGTAAAGAAAGACTGTGCCTGCCTCAGCAGCTGCCTGAAGTACCCATGTGACATATTTTGGAAGTGCAGGGCATTTGGCCATTGAGCGTTGGGAGGGTGAAAGTATGCAGTGACTGAAATCACTTGCCTTTCCTTCACCGGTACATTGCTGTGAGATACAGGTCCACAGGACTTCTCTAAAGATGACAAAACGTTTGGACATTGAGCTGTTTGTTATAAAGTTACCACCACCTCAGTAAAAAATTAATAAACCTTCTTCCATTTATTTCCAATGAATACATTTATAAGCAAATGTAAAACTACACACACACACACACACACACACACACAGAAAAAAAAAAAAAAAAAAAAGACCAGGCGCGGTGGCTCACCCTGTAATCCCAGCACTTTGGGAGGCCCAGGCAGGCGGATCTGAGGTCAGGAGATCAAGACCATCCTGGCTAACACGGTGAAACCCCGTCTCTACTAAAAATACAAAACAAATTAGCCAGGCGTGGTGGTGGGCACCTGTAATCCCAGCTACTCGGGAGGCTGAGGCAGGAGAATGGCGAGAACCCGGGAGGTGGAGCTTGCAGTGAGCCAACATCGCGCCACTGCACTCCAGCCTGAGCGACAGAGTGAGACTCCATCTCAAACAAACAAACAAATACACAAACAAACACACAAGAAGAAACCCATATAGCAAGTCGAAATTATGGTTTAAACTCAAGGATAAAGAATAATCAAAAATTTAAAGTGGATGTAGTTTAAAAAGAAGACATCATATGCATGTGCAATCATCTCTTCCCTGGTCAAGGATAGTTAAATATGAAGTAATGTTAAATTTTAACGTAATTTTTAACTGTAATCAAAAAAAAATTGGTATTTTATCAAGTAAGCGGCCAGGCTGAATCTTCAAATACAAGGGCAAAGGAACAGCATGAGATAAAATAGCTGTCCCCGTCCTACCACCAGAAGATAGTTAAAAAATTGGATAAGATCCTATTTCCTGTGTATCTTGCTAAGTCAGAGGAAAGGGGTCATTTAGACAAGGAAAGAAAGCAAATATCTGCATCACACTAAAATTTATTTATTTTAAATGTAACAGTTTTATGTTAAGAAAAGAGAGGTATCTTGACATATAAATATTCAATCTGGGGCTTTCACTGACTTTTTTCATAGAGAATTTTTGAAATATTTACCTTGTCTTCTGTATTTGTAACCCTAGCATGAGAAAGGCATTGTATATGCAGAAGCGGGTGCTATTAACATATCTGACAGTGATTTGTTTAAAATTATTGTTAAAAGTGATTATTCTCAAATATCTTAGTTTGACAGAAACATATTCTTTTGTCTAGGCTATACATGGCTAAAAAATTAAGGTAGTACTATACATAGTCTTTGTATTAGAAGAAATAATGCCATTAGAAAAACCATATTATGCGATTGTACATTTTTAAAGTTCTATTCCAGACTCATTGTCTATTTACTCCTTTGCTCCCTGTACTACTTTATTTGTCCAAGTTTACAAGCAAGAAATCAATCCACGCAGCATCCAACCATTGGATTTTACTTCTTCAGACTTTGATTATGCAATATGCTATTGATATGGGCATCTCTTTTTATCTGCATCCAAATAATTAAGCCTACTTAGCATTCCCTGGCAACTCCTTAGCACAGTCCCTTTATCTGAGTTTCCTCATAAGCAACCCTGATTACATATCCTCTACCTTAGTTTTTTCCCAAATGTTCCTGGGGATAAAAATTACCTGAGGTATTTCTGAAAACAAATTCCCAAGCTCCTTGTCAGTTCCACTACATAAAATCTCTCGATCTCATGATAGGTTCATAAAATAATGTATGTTTAATACAGCATTCCAAGCAAGTGTTTTACATTCGGCAAATCTGAGGAGACAATGCTCTTATCTGTTACTTCCTTTCTATTTATTTTGTATTGGTTCTCTCTTCTGTTATTGTAGTTGCCAACTAACTTTTAAAATTTTTACTGTAATCTCTCCTCTTCTAATATATTATACACAACAATTTTTTATATACACTCATTATATCAAAAATCTTTGATATCATATTATTACTAAGATATTACTAAGATAGTATAAAAAGTATTTAATGTAACAAATAAACATAGCCACAATTTGATCTCATTGCCTTTAAATCTTTCTTTTCTATAAAGTTCCTGTGCATACTGTATTACTATTACCTTATACCATTTGCAGAATACATTTTGCCTGCCACATAGCTATATTTTGTGACTATGGTTATTTGCTCTGATTGGATTGTCCTTCTCTCCACACAACCTCTCTATTAAGACACTACTTCAAAATCTCTATAAATACCTCATCTCCTCAATTAAGTGCACCCTCCCTTGAAATCTACCAATTCTTCCCCAGTCTGTGCAAATTTCAGTTTTGAGCCTTTTCTAAATAGACAGATGACAGAGAGAGAGAAAGAGAGACAGACAGAGAGAGAGAGAGAGAGAGAGGGAGGGAGAGAGAGAGAGAGAGAGTATTATAGGAGCCTTGGAGGGATGGTTATTACATTTCTTTGTTGTGCTTTTCCCTAAGTATTCAGTACAACATCTACACATGCAAGTGATACGTAAATGCTTCTTAAAATCATAACTGAATGGGTGGGCAAAAACAAACATTTCAAGAATCACCTGAAATGTTTACTTTTACCTTTTATATACCCACCTTATTTGGATGCACTCTCTTTGAAATAATTCCACACTGGGTTATTGGGTTTGTCCTCCCACCTCCCCACTTTACTCTTGCCCTCTTGGCCTCCTAACCTCTATCTTCCACCTCCTCCTAATTTTTCCTCAGTCTCTGCCAGCAATTGCTAATGTCTTGATGTTGACTGAACGTTATTAAACTAGATCCTTTGACAAGATTCTTAAAATAACTTGTTTAAGTGGGAAAATAAATTTGAAGGCTGATCTGCTGTTGGTGAAATGCTGTAATGCACATTGTTTTGTATGAAGCAGATAGCTGCTCTAGTAGCTTTTGATGCTTGATTACTTGCAGAATGCTTTAGAATAACAGTATCCTAACCCTCAAGAATACATTGCCATAGAAAAAAAAAAACAAGATCATGTCCTTTTCAGCAACATGAATGAAACTGGACGTCGTAATTCTAGGTGAACTAATGCAGAAAACCAAATACCACATGTTCTCACTTGTAAATGGGAGCTAAATGTTGACTACACATGGACAAAAAGGACACTGGGGCCTACTTGAGGGTGAAGGATGGGAGGAGGAAGAAGATAGAAAAACTATCTATTGGGTACTATGCTTATTACTGGGTGACAAAATAATCCATGCGCTATACCCCTGTGACACACAATTTACCTATATAAAAAAGTGCACATGTACCCCTGAAACTAAAATAGAAGTTTAAAAAATTAAAAATTAATTAAAAAACTAAAACACACACACAAAACAACTCATATTGTGGAGGTTTCTCCAGCCTTCATGCAAATCAAAGTTTTTGTGACTAATACCCATTTAATCCAACTGTACTGTGCAATTATAATGTATTACACCTATCTGCATATTTGTTATAATTTTCACTGGATTATGGGCTTCAGTATTTCATTTAACTTACTTTTTCATTATACCTGGTGTTTAATAGATGCTTAGCAAAAGTTTGTTGAATACAAATTTTTTTTAAAAAGTTGCATTGCATTGAGGTTGGCTGCACACCTGGCTGCCTCATTCTCTCAGCACTCAACAAATTCTGGGACTGCTCTTGGGCTATTTGTCATGGAAAAACTTAAATTTTTCAAATGACAAATTCCATATTTAAGTTCTTATAAAACACAATCGACTTGAAAGCAGCCCAAATTTTTGAAACTGCAAGTTGATTTCACTGAGTGCCCTTTCAGGATTTTAAGTAGTTACGGAGCAGGGGAAGCCAGGCAAGATTGTTTGAAAAGATACTGAAACCATAAACATGTCCTTCTTCTCCCAAAGTGCTGTCACCACTACATAAAATAAAAGGAAGCTTTCGACCATGGGAACTTTCTAGCCTATTGCCATTCTAGGAAAAGAACAGAGCAGAGAATTTTAGCATTTCTGAAAGGCTGCAAAAGGGAAATTATATGATTACTCTTTTAAAAGTGTAATGGCTGATGAAGTACTAGGCAAACATCAGTGAATTATTAATATCAGTACTCAGCATTGCAGTTGGACAATTGGGATTTCTCATTCTCACTTCCCTTCACTGAAGTGTTTTTAGAGCAGGTGGGTCAATGCTATAATATCTTAAGGAGCCCATTTCTGATTCTATGTAAAGATCTAAACTCAGACAACCCTATGAAGATTTCTTTAATTTTTGGAGTTAACCTTGGAAATAATATCTTATTTGAAATTGCTGGTAAGGATAGGAGAAAAATTAAAGATGATAGTAATGATGATGATGATGATGATGACTTTTTTTTTTTAAACAATGCAGCTTTGGCCGAAGTTAACAAAAGTAAAGCAAGTACACCAGAGACTGAGAAATAAGTCTACCTATTAAGACAGACTCAACTAGGAAGTATGAAAAAAAGTTGATGCAACTAAGGATTAAGTGTCTACTATTTTTGTTTTTGAAGTTACCATGGGAAACTCAGGCTATTCCTAAGTAGTGAAAAAGTGTTAAACAATTATGCTGGACACATATGATTCCTCCCTCTACTACATTGTTCTAAGAAGATCAAGTAAACTTTGTGTTTGTATTTTTGTGTCTAAAGCATCAAAAATTCTCTGAATCTATGGATTCATTGTGGGTCCAGGTGATATAAACTAGATATTCTCTATATTAAAAATAACCCGATCTAGTTGCCTCTGATTAGACACAAACCCTAATTTTCTTCTACTTGATTCCAAGAGGCAATTTGCATGATTCCTAGAGATGTAATAGGAGAGCAAGTGAATATTTCTATTAATTAAAGTGCATGCTTTAATTAATGTGCATTAAACATCATCAGAGAGTTCTGGAAGTAAAGGCAGGGAAAGGAAGTAGATCTATTCATTGTTGCCCTTTAGGGCTCAGTGAGGTTTTATTGTCATTTTCCTCACAGCTTGACAGAAGCAAAGTAATGGTGAAGAGGTCTGTGGTCCGTCTTTGCAGCCTCCTGGCTAAATAAAGCTAATGAAGTAGAAACATGTTATTGATAAAACTAGCCTGTGTTTCATAATATGCCCCATCAGCTGGAAACTGTTCAGTGTTTGTGTTAATCTGTTCTGACCTCAATCATCTTTCTTTTTTTGGCTTCCAAATGCTAAATGGTGGCTTGTTATTTGTCCTCATTAAGCTGAAAAATAATCTCACTTTTAAGTTCCCCACAATACTTCAATACAGTGTATAAAGCAAAACCAACAATATGCATTTTTTCCTGTAAGGAGATAAAAGGATTATATGGATTTTTCAAGACTTAATGGAGAAAAGTCTTAGAAATAACTGTTTCAGTTGATAGCTCCATTAATGTAAATCTTTTGACTCCCATTTCTTTAAATACAACACTGAACTAAAAATGAACTGTTGTAAAATTATGTACCTTGTACATAATTTTATGTACATTAAAAATGAAATATTAATTCCAGTCCCATACTAATTAATTTGAGTGAAAATTTCTTGACAGCAGAGGTTTTATTTCTTGTTTTCCATTGTATCTGCAATGGATACAGAAGAGTGTCTAATGCATGGTAAATGCTCAAAAATATCCAAAGAGATTTCAAGAATATAGATACTTTACTGCACTACTGAATTGTTAATTTTTCACTATTCTGTTCCCTCTTTTCTAAGAAAATGCATTATTTTACTATTTTAAATTTTATTTTAAAGCCATGTGTTATTTTAGAAACCATAGAAGTATCTTTGATTCAGATACTCCAAATTATGGCAAAGTGAACTGGATATGGTAAGTCATTTTCAAGAGGATTTTAACATACTCGTCCTCAACATTCGATGGAGAATTTACTGCACAGCTCACAAAAGTGCCTGAAAGTTAACTTGTCACTCAGTCAGAGAACCACAAGGCCATATCAGTTAAGCCTTGGCATTTCTATCTAGTGATACGCCAAATCAGCCTCCAAAAAAAACAGTTGTGTGAAGTTAAAGAATTTATATCAGAAGCATTGTGCAGGAATCCCTGAAAATGTGTAATATCCATCTAGAGAATTGTACTTAATATCTAACTACAGGGTTGGTTAAAGAAATAGCAACGCTTAAAAATATACTACCTCCAAGGTATTTCAAAGCAAAGAGAGCCATTGCAATGCACTTTTGTTACAATTCACACAGAGTTTTTAAGTTTCCCTATCCTGCTGATTATTAACAGATTGTTATTGTTGAATACTTAGTAGAGACAAAAATATTTCATGTTAAATGAGAATCAATAAAAGCATCTGAATGTACAAAGGAACAGGTGATCATTTTCATCAGAAACTTTTCTACTTCTTATCTTTGTGTAAAGAGCACACTTCTTTTGTTGTTATAATTTTAATTGAATTTTGAGAAGAAACTGATGAAATTCATTTAAAACAATGTCAACTGTTCTTTAGGGACAGCTTTGTTAAGGGCTGGCTGTAATTCAAGGCTTCGCCTCTAAGTCAAGGTTCCAGGGTTCATATAAAGTTTTCTAATTAGTTCTATTGTGACACTAAAATTGCTGTCTCTTTTGTTTAGGTAATTTGCCCCAATATATTATTGTACTAAGATGTTGGAGATAAAATCATACACACTATGACAAAAATCAAGAAGACTAAATAATTTACATTTAAAAAGTCATTAAAGTTCAACCATTTTGAGCCATGAGAGTTATTATTGGCAGGTTGGAAAACAGCAGGCATGCAAATGATAGAATACAGACCATATCCATTGCTATTGCATGCATTAGAATTATTGATTTTAAATTTATCAAATGGAATGGGACTGGAAGTGATTGTTTTTGCTATGAATATTAGACAGTGGTTAATCATAGTAATGACTACTATTTACTTAGCTTCAACTATGTACCCCAATGTATGTACTAAGATTTTCATTCAATAGATGAGAACCATAAAACTCAAGGTAACTGCTATTTGCTCAAGCTCCCAAAGCTACAATGTGAATGAATCTCAAATCTAAGTTGAGCTCTCTCAAATCTAAACTGAGTATTTCTGACAGTGTGCTCAAAATAAGTATGGAAGACTAACATGAGAGTGCTAAAAAAGAAAACTATTTTTATCTCCACTGGAAAATCAGTCATCATGAGAAAATAAGTCAAAAATTATGAAAGAAAAATGATCAACTGGGGACTACTAGAGGGAGGAGGAAGAAAGGGCAGCGTGGGCTGAAAATTTATCTATTGGGTGCTATGCTCACTGCCTGGGTGATGGGATCACTATTAACCCCAAATGTCAGCATGACACATTATAACCATGTAACAAATCTGCACATGTACCCTCAGGATCCAAAATAAAAGTTGACAAAAATGACTAAAACAAAAATTATTCTCACCTTCCCCCAAATTCCATTTCTCTCTAATGTAAATGAGATCCATAAGAATGTTCCAAAGTTATAGCCATGAGGATGTAAATAACTTATTATTAATATACAACCAGCAAATGTAGTACTTATCATTTCTTAATAATTATGTTTCTATGTTAATCACTAACTATCCCTATTCTAATAAGTTACTGCTTTACAAAGACTAGAGGAGCTATTTACTGGATCTCCAGGGCCTAGGCAGAAGTGGAATGCAATGAGGAAGAGAGGCCTGAGAATTTATGTTAATCACAGTGAGGAATGACATGTGGGAAATATCTGAAAATGGAAGGGTTGGATTAATAGAATGAGTGCTAGTAGAATATACTTATTTTTCTCTTATTTTAGACAGTATTATTTAGAATTAAACCTTGTAATTTAAAGCAATTTTAGTAAGTAGTCCATATTTCATTGGGCTAGGGCCTACGCAAAATAACATTTTAAAATATACATGTTTTAAGGATAAATAAATGAATACACCCACACACACACTTACAGTAATTTTGCATTGTTTCCTGAAAATATGTTCTGCTTGTTTGAAATTAATGGTAGTTTATTTTATAGCTGAATATGTTTTTAAAAGAGAGTCTTGGCTAATTGAAAAAAGTATTTTCTGCTCCAGAGTATACTGTCCAGGATATATGTATATATACACACACATACATATAATCACTTTTATAAATAAAACACTCACATATTCTGTTTTCTTCCTTCTTTCATCTACTAAAAGATAAGTTAAAAATTCCCAATATTATCATATTCATATTAATTTTCCCATCATATTTTCTACTGGTTTGTCTATGTATTTTGATGCCGTTTTAGGTTATTTTCACAAATGGATTTCTGACCAACTTCTTAAACCTTACAGTTTTGTAATAAAGGGGTTAAGAATTAGTACATCAAAGTGTCAGTTTCTCAACTTTCAGCCCAGAACTTGTTAAAGGTCACTCTTTAATTTGAGCTACTTTGATGGGTGAACACTGGTATCCCACTGTGTTTTCCACCTGTTTTCCCGAAAAGTAATAATATTGAGCCGATCTTTCTGTTTATTGCCATAAACACACCACTTTGGTTATCCAAAATTTCTGAACAATTTTAAATCAGTGGGGTTTTTTCTGCTAATTGAATGGTAAGAGTTATTTTAAATTCTGAAATATTGTTTCTTTCTGCATTTAAATAATACTGCTCCCCTGTCTTCTAGCCTTTATGGTTTCAGAAGAGAAGCCCGTTGCTATTCACATTATATTGCCCTGTATGCAGTACAACATGTTTCATTGGCTACTTCAAATTTATTTGTCTTTAATTTTAACTAATTTTAATATGATGTTCCCAGGAATTGTTCTATGTATCATGTTTGTAATTCTTTTGCTTCTGAAAGCTGTACATTTACATATTTCATCAAATTTGGAAAGTTTGGGGTCATTGCTCGTGTGCTTATTTATTTGTTTATGAATTGTTATTCTCTTATCTGATAGAACTTTAATAATCCATATGTCAGACATTTTAATAGCACGCCATAGGTTCCTTAGGATCAATTCATTTTGTGAATTTTTATGCATCTCCCTTCTATTGGGTAATTTCTATTAATCTATCTTGAAGTTCATTCACTCTTTAATCATCTCTATTTTGCTACTAAGGCAACAAGTGAATGGCTTGTGAATGAAGTATTTCAGATACTGTATTTTTAGATACTGAAAATCCATTGAATCTTTTTATGTTTTCTATTTTTCCATGCTGAATGTATAACTTTTCATTATTAGGAGTGTCTTTTTCAGCTTCATTGAGTATTGTTCTCATAGCTCCTTTATAGTCATTGTCTGACTGTCCTACATCTAGTCACCATGAGTTAAAATGTGTTCATTTTCTCATAATTTTCACTTTATTCTAGACAATGTGTATGCTAATATATAAATTTGTGATTCAGTTACATTGTTTAGACATGTGTTGCTGTTTTGATTTTAGTAGTCAATTAACTGTGTTACACTCACATCACAATCTTTACAAAGCCTGCAGTTGAGTGATGTCTCACTTTGACTGCTTTTAGTTCCAACTTTTGCTGGGATGGTTCATGGGTTAGCCAACAGTTCAGGTGGGCATATATATACAGATAATTAGGGTTTTCCTTCTGTGACTTCTTTTCTGTCTTTTTTATTTTTATTATTACTATAAGTTCTGGGATACATGTGCAGAACATGCAGGTTTGTTACATAGGTATATACGTACCATTGTGGTTTGCTGCACCCATCAACCCATCATCTACATTAGGTATTTCTCCTAATGCTATCCCTCCCCTAGTCCCCCACCCCCTGACAGGCCCCAGTGTGTGATGTTCCCATCCCTGTGTCCATGTGTTCTCATTGTTCAACTCCCATTTGTAAGTGATATCATGTGGTGTTTGGTTTTCTGTTTCTGTGTTAGTTTGCTGAGAATGATGGTTTCCAGCTTCATTCATGTCCCTGCAAAGGACATGAACTCATTCTTTTTTATGGCTGCACAGTATTCCACGGTGTATATGTGCCACATTTTCTTTATCAAGTCTATCACTGACGGGCATTTGGGTTGACTCCAAATCTTTGCTATTGTGAATAATGCTGCAATAAACATAAATGTGCATGTGTCTTTATAGCAGAATGATTTATAACCCTTTGGGTATGTACCTAGTAACGGGATTGCTGGGTCAAATGGTATTTCTAGTTCTAGATCCTTGAGGAATTTCCACACTGTCTTCCACAATGGTTGAACTAATTTACATTCCCACCAACAGTGTAAAAGTGTTCCTATTTCTCCACATCCTCTCCACCATCTGTTGTTTCTTCACTTTTTAAAGATCACCATTCTAACTGGCATTAGGTGGTGTCTGATTGTGATTTTGATTTGCATTTCTCTTATGACCAGTGATGATGAGCTTTTTTTCATATGTTTGATGGCCACATAAATGTCTTTTGAGAAGTGTCTGTTCATACCCTTCACCCACTTTTGATGTTGTTTGATTTTTTCTTGTAAAATTGTTGAAGTTCTTTGTAGATTCTGGATATTAGCCCTTTGTCAGATGGGTAGATTGCAGAAATTTTCTCCTATTCTGTCGGTTGCCTGTTCACTTTGCTGATAGCTTCTTTTGCTGTGCAGAAGCTCTTTAGTTTAATTAGAGCCAGTTTGTCTATTCTGACTTTTGTTGCCATTGCTTTTGGTGTTTTAGTCGTGAAGTCTTTGCCCATGACTATATCCTGAATGCTATTGCCTAGGTTTTCTTCTAGGGTTTTTATGGTTTTTGGTCTTATGTTTAAATGTTTCATTCATCTTGACTAAATTTTTGTATGAGGTGTAAAGAAGGGGTCCAGTTTCCGTTTTCTGCATATGACTAGCCAGTTTTCCCAACACTATGTATTAACTAGGGAATCCTTTCCCATTCCTTGTTTTCATCAGGTTTTTCAAAGATCAGATGGTTGTACATGTTTGGTGTTACTTATGAAGCCTCTGATCTATTCCATTGGTCTGTGTATCTGTCTTGGTACCAGTACCATGTTGTTTTGGTTACTGTTGCCTTATAGTATAGTTTGAAGTTAGGTAGCTTGATGCCTACCACTTTGCTCTTTTTTCTTAGGATTGTCTTGGCTATACTGGCTCTTTTTTGGCTCCATATGAAATTTAAAGTAGTTTTTTTCTAATTCTGTGAAGAAAGTCCGTGGTAGCTTTATGGATATAGCATTAAATCTATAAATTACTTTGGTCAGTATGGCATTTTCACAATATTTTCTGGAGTTCCCCACTCACCTTTTGGCATCTCTGGTGATCCAGACCTATTTGCACTGGTTTTAGAAAGACAGCAAGGTGTATTATAGGAGTTTTAAACACACTGAGCTGCCACTGTTGAAACTATTGTGCACTTCAGGGTGAAAGTTTGAGTAATGGAGAAGCCACCAGGATAGATAACTTCCACCTTCCCATAAATTTTGACTCTTTTCTTCAAATGTCCTGCTTTTTTTTTTTTTTAATATATATGTATATATTTGATTTTTTTTTCCAGAGTTCCTAACTATCATTTGCAGGAGGACTGGTTCATAACAAACTAACTCCTCAATCCTATTTTTGTTTGCTTTGCTTATGTACTTCTGTTCTTTTGCTCATCATTTTATTTTTAATCTTTATGAATCTCTGCATTACAGAGGCATTTTTAGTGTATATTTTGTCCTAATTTCTTTCTCATTCCCAATTAGTTGCTTACATAGTGTCTAAAATTTGGAAAAAGCTAGAAATAGATTCCTATTTATAATTTATGCTTATCCAAATAAGCATTTGAACAACTAAACCCAGAAAGGACCTTAAAAATTGAGATAAATATACTTGTACACAGTCATCCAATTTATGCCAAAACAAAAGATATAAAGAAAGATTAAAAACGGATAAGCCTTCAAATACAATAACATATTTAAACAATGTGTCATAACAATACGTATTTTAAAAGATTCAGGCCTTCCTTCAATTTAGGTGTCTTCTATCAACATCTTCAAGTTTTTTTCTCTTTTTAAGGAGTACTAATTATGCATCCAATATCCTGTGTATAATCTAACTATCGTATTCTCTTCTACCACTTTTACCTTTTTCTGTTTAGGGTGATTTTTCTAAAGATTTTTCTCCCTATTACTAACTCTATTTTCAGCATTTTTTTCTATTGCTTTTATTGCACTTCTATAATACATTTACTATGTAACTCCTATTTATTTCATGAATTATTCCAATTTTACACTTACTCTGTTGTCTTATCCTTTCTTTTTTTAAATAACTGTATCTCCCTTTTTGTTTTATCCAGGCTTTTTTTTTTTTTTTTTTTTTTTTTTTTTTTTGAGGAAATAGCAAGACATCTGTCTTAAGTCTGTTATGATTGCTTTGAAATTCTTAATCTTTTGCATATTTATCATCTGCTTGCTAGTTTAGTATTTTTTCTTTTCTTTTTTATTTTTTAAAATATTTTGGTGTCGATGCATCATTCCTTTTAACTTATGACTCAACTTTGAATAAGCTCAGTTGAATCTGAGTTTACAACTTGCACAAAAATGTAAGGCCTCTAAAAATAGGAGTCAGTAAGGGTGAGCTGGTAAAAGAAAGTCTTGGACACCCTGAGCCACCACCACTGAAACTGTTGTGATCTTCAAAAGAAAAGACAGCCAGCCCTTCAATTAAAATATTTTTCTGTTACTTTACTATTTTATCTGTTGATTTGTTTTATAATAGCCCCCATATTCCCTTAATTTTTAAAGTTCCTCATTAAAACCATTTAGAATGTGTCAATAATTAATACAAATAACATTTTAAAAATTTAGTTGTTTTGCAAACACTTTTTTTTGTATGTCAGGCACTAATAACTATAAATTTCCAATTTCAATTTATTGTTTTTCATTTCTTCTTTTTTTTTTTTTTTTTTTTTTTTTTTTTTTTTACAGGGTCTCACTTTGTTGCCCAGGCTAGAGTGCAGTGGTATGATCATGGCAAACTGTAGCCTCAACCTCCTGGGCTCAAGCCATTCTCCTAAATTCAGCCTGCTTCAACTCTACATTCCTTCCACCATTATCCCACACCCTTAATATCCATTCCCATGCCCGTCTCCAGATTTCTGTTTATATAAATTAGAAAACTCAAGCAATTATTTTTGAGTGTAGTGGACCTCCATAGGTCACACTCTCAACCTCGCCTCTCGGGGCCCGCTGGGACTTTAGTCTAGTTATCGGTCTAGAAGCAAACAGGGGTGTTGGGGGTGGCTCCTGAGAATAATCAACATTATCTTGCCTGGCAACTACCTCAGGGGAGGCCATCACTGTTGCCTCAGGCAGTGTAGGGTTTATCTCCTCAGACATAGGTGGAAAGGCTGATGGCAGCATGGGTCAGAGAGGGATTCTTGCCACTGGGAATGGGGAAGCTGTTTCTTCTGGCAAAAAAGGTTCATCAGAGTTTACAAACTCGATGTCCCCAGCTTCATCACGGTCCTCCCACACATCCCCATTCCAAGTTTCAGGGCCCCATTCTTTTCCAATCAATGCCCTCACTTTAACAGTAGACATCTCGTGAGGCATGCACCTTTTCATTGCACATCAGCCATTAGCATGATAAGAGTTTGTATCTGTTTTTCCACAATTTCGGCTCTTTCTCAACAGGAGATAAGACTCTTACTCAGGCAATCTTAGCAGATTTGAGGCTCAGTATCTGCTTCTGAAGCTGGGAGAGAGAATCCCTGAATTCATTATTTTCTTTCATCACTATGTCCACTGAACTTAGGAGCAACCAATCAGCTTCATTATGTTCCTTGGTTCTCCATATATGGTCAAAGGTATTACGTGTAGTGTTACTAAACTCCTTGTCTCTCATAAGCGATTAATCAGGAGTGTCAAATGCATTTATTTTGCATAACTCTCTACACAATTCACACCAAAGACTATCAGTGTTCTCCATACTATCAGAAGTAGAGTCTTAGCATTTTGGGGTCTAATCATATTAAGCAACCAACTGCAGAAACCCCAAACCAATGAAAGAACTCCATCCTTAATATTCTGTTCCTCTAGAACCACTCCTGGTACCAAAATATGTATTAGTCAGAGTTCTCTAGAGGGACAGAACTAATGACTAATGGAATATACATATAAATATATATATGAGATCGCACCATTGTACTCCTGCCTGAACAAGAGCGAAACTCCATCTTATTAAAAAAAAAAAAAAAGGCAACAACACATTAAGCACCATAAGAGAAGCATAAACACAGTGCAGTGAAAGAGAAGGATAAATTTGTTAGCTGTGTCACAATAAACTAGTAATATTTGAATATTTAAAAAATTTTTTAAACCCTCATTTGAGTTTACATTAGTTTTGTTCATCTCTATGAAAAGTGGACTTTTTAAAAGATGTTTTATAGATAAATTATACATGTTCAAGAATTTGTTTTACGGTGTTATTTTTGAAAGAGAAGATAGTGGTGAATAACGTTAAGTGAATAGAAAATTAATATATATACTATTATTTCGCATTTATAATTATTTTATTTGCTTTAATCTCCCTTTGTCTTTTCCCCAGTGTAGACCATGTTTTGGTTCTACCTAAAATATGGAAATTAATAAAGAAGTACATATTTTACCTTTAAAAAGTTTTGAGAGAAGAAAAACACTTTTTTTGGCGGGGTGGGGGGATGGAGTCTTGCTCTGTCGCCGAGGCTGGAGTGCGATGGCGCGGTCTGGGCTCACTGCAAGCTCCGCCTCCCGGGTTCACGCCATTCTCCTGCCTCAGCCTCCTGAGTAGCTGGGACTACAGGCGCCCGCCACCACGCCTGGCTAATTTTTTGTATTTTCAGTAGAGACAGAGTTTCACCGCGTTAGCCACGTTAGTCTCAATCTCCTGACCTGGTGATCCGTCCGCCTAGGCCACCCAAAGTGCTGGGATTACAGATGTGAGCCACCGCCCAGCCAGAAAAACACTTATTTTTACATTTCAACATCTGAGGAAAGTCAGAACAAGAGATACTAGGTGAACTGTTCAAGTTGACCCAAGTGATTCGCCTTATCATTACTCTATTAGGGGAAAATAAAAATATATTAGCTATAGATACAGGACATTAATCCAAACAAACAATCAAAAAAACAGATCCTGAACGATGAAGGATTATGAAAAGCAGATGATAATGTAAATATAGTCTAATGTAAATATCATAGACAAGAACCATGTTTCTGTCTGGCCTATTCAAAATTCGCAGGCTGGTCAGGCACGGTGGCTGACACCTGTAATCCCAGCACTTTGGGAGGCAGAGGCGGGCTGATCGCCTGGGGTCAGGAGTGTGAGACCAGTTTGGCCAACATGGTGAAACCCCATCTCTAGTAAAAATAAAAGAATTAGCCAGCTGTGGTTTTGGGCACCTGTAGTCCCAGCTACTCGGGAAGCTGAGGCAGGAGAATCACTTGAACCTGGGAGGTGGAGGTTGTAGTGAGTCAAGATTGGGCTACAGAACTCCAGCCTGGGTCACAGAGTGAGACTCCGTCTCAAAAACAAAACAAAACAAAAAAACTTACAGCAAAATTTGCTTGGAATACAAAACCATGTATATACACTGTGAGTCTAACATAAACCTTTATATCATTTGAGGTGGTGGTTCTAAAACTATGTAATTGAGGACTTTATTCTTTTTCTTTTCCCTTTCCCCAAAAATGATCTAGTCAAGTTGCTGATGCAAAAGTCAGCATCTAATGTAATAAAAAATGTAAGACAAAGCCCACAAAGCCAGTAAATAACCTCTTTGTTTCTGATGCATGTCAGGAAATTGAAGTAAATAGATTTAAAACTCTAGCATTACAGACGATAAGATTAAAAAGCCATTAGTAGTCATAAACCCATTATAACTCTGGGCACCCAAAGACTGTTATGGAGAAATTTCTTGGCCAAATAAAAAACATATTGATATTATCCTTCTTTCATTATTCGATAAAAGGTTTTATTTAAGGCCTTGCTGTTAGCATGATATTGCTTTCTGTAATGTGTGCTTTTAAGAAGAAAAACTTCCATATGTATCCTTACCTTTTTAAAAGACACAAAGATAAAAGAACAAGAAAGGTGACCACTTGCTTCGTTGACATCATAAGTAAGGCAGCATCATTTAATGGTCTGAAAGGAGAAAAACTCTTGCCTGCTTTCAGTTTCTCCAGCAGCTTTCTTAGTCTTTTCTCTTTCTGCCCTGCCACTTACCAATATTCTTCAGAAACAATGAACCATGGTAGCTGGAACAATAAATGTCTTTTCTAGGCTCTTAAAAATAGAACTGTGTACTTCAGCAGACAAGGAAGATGGGATTCTATTCTTATTGTTTCCCTTCAGATATTCCTTTCAAAAAATGGATCCAAGGTGAAAGGAAATAACTCAAAGCCTATATTGTAAATATATGGCCAGAATAGGCACTTATGGGAAGAAGCATGAGATACAGAGAAAACTGCTGGTCAGTAGGTATGACTGTCTAAGACACTGGTGGAATCAGGTAGTGAATAAAATAAAACTCAATATTTTAAGATGTGAATTTATTCTCAATTATTAAGGGTACCTTTTGGCACATTCACTAAAATTCCAAATTCTCTAAAATATGTTCGCATTTATGTTCATATATTAAACGAAATACGACCTCTATAAATGCATGCAGTATACTAGTTTGCCACTCCCATTCTCATATTCCTGAAGAAAATCAACTGGAATGAAATTAACATTAAAGGGGAACTGTGTCTTGAAATGATTGGTAACTCAGACTTGGTAGAGTTCTACTTCATTTTATAAATGTTTCAATTACATCACTGCATTTCCCCCTTCTTTTTCACCATTTTACTTTATCTTATTAATTCCTCACTTTAGTACACTTACAGTTATTTCTCCATCATTTTAAGAAAATTTACTCTAGGTTACAAGCTTTGCGATATTAAATGTGGAGGATAGGGGACCTCAAAATGTACTGAAATACCTGTGCAATTTTAAAAAGATTTCTACTACATTAATAAGGCACTAGTTGAAAACTAAAAAACTATCGTTCCACAGAATAAGTCAAAACTATTATTAAAATAATCCACACTGGAATGTATTTTTAAATTATTTTTGAGAAACAATTAAAATGTTTCTTTGATTAGCATATTAATATATGCTGGTTAAAAAAGAGGATAAAGAAATCAAAAAGTGGTTTAAAAACTATGACTGCCTCATGAAAAATAGCTGGTTGTAATTGGTATTATTTATTTATTTAGCACATTGTTTATTTAGTAAACTGACTAGTAGTTAGATGAAAAATACTATTTTGTGTAAGTATTCATATCATTAACTATGCTCCTTATGAAATTGAAGTCCCTTAAGTTTTCAGAAAAAAATATATATATGTATTACCTACCACCTATCACCAGGGCAGCATCCTAGAGGTCATGTAAAAA
>NW_012100210.1:90950-117359 GCF_000951045.1 Mandrillus leucophaeus | reverse complement strand
AGGATGGTCTCCATCTCCTGACCTCGTGATCCGCCCGTCTTGGCCTCCCAAAGTGCTGGGATTACAGGCTTGAGCCACCGCGCCCGGCCCCAAGGTACTTTTTAAAGCATGTAACAAATAAAAGAATGGTCAGAGCAGTGTTTCAGCTTTCAGTAAATAACTAATGAGCTAGCTAGGTTCTCTATATCTACTCCTAGCTTAACTTGAGGCCCAGAAACTGTGGACCCATTACTTGCTCATGTAGGGGCCTGAGCCTCTTGGTTCTAGCACACTGTACAGCCAATCCATTACAAACATGTTAACCACACATAGGGTGTTAATTGGAGCTTGGCATCCTCTGGAGCATAACAAATTAATTCTCCACCGGTTAGAAATAAATAAAACTCAAAAGAGCTTTTATTAATTACCTTTTATTTAGAAAATTTTAACCCTTTTTGGACTACCTCATTTACTTGCAACCAGTTTAAATAAAATTAATAGCAAAATATACCTATATCTATTCTGATCGCACAAAATATATTAGTGTAGACTTGTGATTAACATGGAGTTTTCTTACATGTTTTATTTATTGCATGATACAATTGCTTTCCTTGATTGAAAAGTCACTCCACAGATGATTGTTGCAAACTTGCTGCAGTATAATCTAATTGGAAGGCAATGTTGCATAATTGTTAGGAGAATACCCAAAAAGACAGGTGGGACTGGACTCAGATTTTCTGTCATAAAACTGGCTCTACTAATTACTACATATGTGATCGGAAAAACTTTGATTCATTTTGTTCTCATATGTAAGATGAGGATTCAAAATATCTTAGGGTTGCTGTGAAAATTAGATGTAAATAGCACACATATTGCTGAGTGTAAAATCTCTGCATATGGATTGTAACAATTCATATCTATAAATCATGGATTATATTCAGAAAATTTCATCACATTTTCTGGTCTTGAGCAAATTTTACAAGATCATATAATTTTAAAATTCCTTTCAACGTTTGGCAAGCCTGTAACTTCCTTTTGATCAGGTTAACAGAGTTATCAGACCCATCCTTGTAAACGCACCTCTTCACATTACTTCTCTGTACAAGATCCTTTCCAATAGCTTTTCATTACAGTCAAAGACAAAGTCTATCTTTTAATGGCTTCCTAGGCCTTGCATTCTCCACCATTCTCTCCACCACTCATTCTGCTCCTGGCACACTGGTCTGCTCTCTGACCCTCCAACCTTCCAAAGGAAATAACTCCTGCCTCAGGATTTTTAATATTTGTTCCCCAGGTTTCTGAATGATTTATTTGTACACGTCCTTAAGGTTTATAGTCAAATATCACCTGATTAGAGAACATTGATGGCCCCATTATATAAAAGAAAAAATAATCCTCCATCCTTCGTCTTCCATCCTTTAACCCATTTTAGTTAGCCTAAACCAGAATATAAATTCCATGAGAGGAAGGATTTTTTTTTAACTGCCTACAACAATCACAGTCACATGGCAGGGACTTGAATGAGTTAGAATGAGGTTTTGCTAATAATTTTAAAATCCAAAGTGGCAATGGCTTAAACAAAACAGAAGTTTGTTACATTCTCTTGCAAAAGTCCCCTATAGGTTTTCTAGGACTGGCATCATGCTCCCACCATCAGGATTGAGGGTTTCTTCATTTCAAGCCTTAACTTTTATGTGTCAGCTTCAGTTCCAGACCTCCAGACACCCTATCTGTGTTCTAGCCAGCATAAAGAAGGGAAGAAAAGAAGGCCACCCCCACATCCCCATTTAAGGACACTTTGCGAAACTTGCACACATTACTTCTAGTATATCATGCTGAATATTAATTAGTCATACAACCAAACTGAACTGTCGAGGAGTTTGCAAAATAGGGTATTCTGAGCAGATAGATGTATGGCTAAAATTTTACTGTTATATTATTACAGAAAATAAGACAAATAAATATTGGTGAACAATTAGTGGACTTGGGATATTTCTCGATAAATATTTGCAGTAAAACTACATTTTTAAAAAAAGGCTAATTTTTACTTCGGTTTTGATTCCATGAATTGCAAAGCAAATTCATGCAAGAACAAAATATTAATTATATGGAGATACGATGATGATGGTCTAGGCATAGCTGTTTTTCATTCTTAACTAGCTATTTTTATAATGAATGTTGAATATTCATTGAAATATTTCACTTTTAACTTAGAAGAAAATACACTGTATGTAAAAACTGAACATATACAGTAAAATATTTATTTTGCCATTAGACTCAGAGTCACTTAACCTCTCATTCTTCTTTTTGATCTGCCTAATAGAGAATAAAGATTGATCAGCTCTCAAAGATACCCTGGAGTTCAATAAACCCTATTCTGTTCTGTTTCATTACATTTTATATCTCAATGTTATTATTAGTAAAGTCTGCTTTTTAACAAACAAACAAAAAACCTACTAAAAACAATCTCAATTTCTTTTAAAAAACAAACTTCAATGAATTTCCCCCGTCAATTGCATTTTCTGCCTCTGAGCCTTCTCTGAGCTATTTCCCTAATCTCTGAGGCAAGGGATTCTGCCTGCCAGCTTCCTGAGCAGATCTAGGAGAAAATTAACACATCCACAACTGAGCTCAAGTATTGCTGACATCTGGTTTACTCATTTTCACAGCACAGTTGCACTGCACCCTATTGCCATTTTCTTATACACTGTTTTATCATGTGGCTCATTTCAAGAAAATGCATTTAACTTTTAGGTACTACTCTGTGGTATGAAGTGTGGCAAATAGGAAATAAAATAACCTTGAAATAGCATTTCCACATATATGCAGCTATGATAATCACTTAATATCAAACCTCAGAACTTATGATATGCTCTTTTTGGTAGAAGCTTATGAAACCAGGGACAATGTTGATATGTAAAGAAATTAACCTCACTTTCCAAGAATAAGAATAAAGTAAAAATTAAAAAATTACCTCTTTGTGTAGGTTGGAGTTTACCATTATCCCAGAAAGAGAATAAAGAATAACTCTTATTCACTTACTTGTTTAATGGTAATTTTTTAATAGCAGGAAAATAAAACCAAAGTTGTAGACCTTTTGTTTGATTTTGAAAACCACCTTTGAAAATCACTGTGTTTATTTTTTGTGTTCTACTAGTAATTTGATTGCCCCAATTTATATAAAAGTTAACTTAGAGAAATCTCCTTAATGTAGACCTCATTTAGTTTAGAATTTTTAATAAAATACACAGTACTAAAGATTGCTTAGCATTCTATGAATAAAGATTCTGCTAAGAAATTTACATAATAAAAATGACATATTGTAATACACATAATGACAAATATGATCAAATCATGCTATATAAGGAATAGAAAATTAATGAAAAATCTCTATCTGCCAATAATTAAATTTTAATGTTTTTATAAACTTAGTATTATTGAAATCGCACATGAAAATGTCCCTCTTCCATATTTTTATTGCGATTTGTTCTTCTAATCAGCCATTAACAATGCATTCTTGAATGTTCTGTTTTTTAAAAAATAGATAAATTCTTCAGTTATATATTATTAATCTGCACCAAAATTTCAGCTCATATAATATTGTTATGCTATTTGGGAGAAGAACTACAGAACTTAGAAGGAGAAAAAACTGTAGCATAACATTTATGAATATTGAAATAGAAAATTAAGAATTTTATGAAAGTAGAAGATGCTAATTTAAATGTCTGTGATATTTGACAACATTTATCAACTGTCACTTGGAAATGTATATTAAAAATATTTTTACAACCCTATTTATCAGGTAGAAATATGTAGGCATAGTTATGTTGAAGGTAGAGTGTTAAACTTCAGCACATTACCCATGTAGTCATGAGAAAAATCTTTAAAAGTTAACTTAAATTTTATTGCAAATTCCATGTTGCAGTTATAAATGTATATAGTTGTATGGATAATAAAACTCTACTTTTGCTAAAGTAAAATTTTCTTTTTCATTATTAAATAGTTATAATACCTAATTTTAAATTACATAAGTGAATAACAATTTTGAAAATGGATAGTTTTTAAAATCTTAAAAGTGTTTGAAAATTAAATAACACTTTTAAAACCAAATTATCAAATGAATTAGTTTTCTTCTATATTTTTTAATCAGCTTGAATTTCACTAATGTGCGCAGTATATTTGGAAAAGATATGAAGTTTTTACTCTTCATGAGACCACCAAAAAAAATCCATTGATCAAAAGTTAAATTTATTAGACCTAGTCACTCAAGGAAAGTCCACCATAAAAGAGTCTCAACAGTTTTTTTAGAATGGGAGCACTAGAGGGAAATATTTACAGAGTCTTAAGACTGGACTTAATTGTTTTAAGACAGATATTGCAAGATAGAGTACTGTTTGGGTGTGGTTGGAATACTTGACATAATGGCTTAGGATAGGTGTGTGTAGAGAGTCAACAATTTTGGAGAATTCTCAATAAACAAGCTGCTAGCCTTGATATGTACGCTGTTTTAATTGACTCATGATTGTGTCTTCCAGGAACAAGTATTTTCTAGTGCATTTTAGTTCAGTTATTTTGGATTTTTCTCAATGTTTTATAACATTGGAAAATATGCCTGTTACTACTGTCATTTAATACAGAAACACATAATTTTTTGGCTTAAAAACATTCTATTTGTGTAAACAGAAACAAAAATTGTTAATAAATGGTATAAATTTTTTTCTGATTGCTGTTTACAAATTTAATACAGATAGTTCCAAACTTAAGATGGCATGACTTATGATTTTTTGACTTTATGATGTTGTGAGAACAATATACATTCTGTAGAAACTGTACTTAAATTACCCATACAACTATTATATTTTCCATTTTCAGTATAGTAGTCAGTAAAATACATGACATATTCAACACTTTAATATAAAATAGGTTTTACGTTAGTTGATTTTGCCCAACTGTAGGCTAATTACTGTATTCTGAGGCTGTTTAAAGTAGGCTAGGCTAAGCTATAATGTTTGGAAATAGATGTATTCAGGGCATTATCAACTTACGATATTTTCCATTTACATTGGATTTATTGGAATATCACCCCATCATACATTGAGGAGGACTTATCCATATGTCCAAAAGTTTCTATTTATGTCTACTTATTCCTTTTAGTGCTATCTAATTACTTACCTTTGTTTATATACACTACTGTACACACCCACAACCAAAGGCAAAGACTTCCACCCTACCAACATGATAGATACATCTAAGGAAAAATCTTTTTCTATGAAAACTACTCCATGAAATTGGAAGGAGTGACTGTTACACCAGATGCACATATTTCAATATAAGGACACAAAAAAAACATGAAAAAGCAAAGAAACATAACACTTCCAAAGAAACACAATTTTCCAGCAACAGACTCTAAAGAAAAGAAAATCTATTGAATACTTAAAAAGAAATTAAAATAATGACCTTAAAGAAATTCAATGAGATACAAGAAAACACAGGTAGAGGCTCCCTCTACCAAGAAATACAAAAGATCAATAAAATGAAAAGTTGACTTTTCAGAAAAGATAAACAAAATTGACAAACCATTAGCTACACTAACCAAAAAAAGAGAGAAAAGTCAAGTAAGTAAAATCACAAACAAAAAAGAAGTTATTACAAACAATACCACAGAAATGCAAAGGATCATTTGAGTCTATCATGAACAAATATACACTAACAAATTGGAAAACTTAGAAAATGGTTAAGTCCTAGACACATATAACCTACAAAGATTGAACCAGGAGGAAACAGAAAGTGTAAACAGAACAATCACATGTAACAAAATTAAATCAGTAATAAAAAGTCTTCCAACAAAGTAAATTCCAGGATCAATGTCTTCACTGCTAAAGTCTACAAAACATTTAAGGACTAACATCATTTTTCCAAATTATTCCAAAAATTTGGAGAGGAAGAAATTTTTTCTAACTCATTCCACAAATCCAGCACAATTCTAACACCAAAACCAATCAAGAACATGAGAACAAAAAAGAAACTACAGGTAAATATACCTGATGTACATAGATGGATACATTTTTAAGAAAATAGTACCAAACCAAATCCAAATGCACACACACACACACAAAAAAAATCGTACCCTATGATCAAATGAGATTTATCCCAGGGATGTAAGAATGGCTTGGCATACACAAATTAATAAATGTAATGAATCATGTTGACAGATTGAACAATACAAAACCATAATCATTGTGTTGACACAGATAAAGCACTTAATAAAATTGAACATCCCTTCATGATGAAAAATCCCAACAAATTTATGTGGAAGAAATATATCTCAACAAAATAAAGGCAGTAAGACAAACCCACAGCTAACATCATATTGAACACAGAAAAGATTCCAACTTTCACCACTTTTATTCAACATAGCTGGATGCATCACCCTACCTGGCTTCAAAATATACAGCAAAGCTATGTAACCCAAACAGCATGGTATTGGTATAAAAACAGTTATGTCAATAGAACATAATAGAAACCCAATGAATAAATCTACATATTTACAGCCAACTGATTTCTGACAAGGGCACTAAAATCTTACAACTAGAAAAGGCACCCTCCTTCAATAAATGGAGCTAGGAAAACTGGATACTTATATGCAGAATAAAAAAATCTAGATCCCCAACTCTCGCCATACACAAAAATCAACATAAAATGGATTAAAGACTTAGATTTAAGGCCCAAAACTATAAAACTATTAGAAGAAAACATAGGTAAAATGCTTCAGATTTAAACATAGGTAAAATGCTTCAGATTTAAACATAGGTAAAATGCTTCAGAATATTGGTCTAGGAAAAGATTTTATGGGTAAGACTTCAAACAACAGCAACAAAAGCAACAAAAGCAAAAATAGAAAAACGAACTATATCAAACTAAAAAGCTTCTGTAAAACAAAGGAAGCAATTCACAGGGTAAGCAGATTACCTGGTAGAATGAAAGAAAATATTTACAATCTATTCATCTAGCAGGAACTAGTACCCAGTATTTACAAGGAACTCAAACAACTAAACAGTAATAATAATAATAATAATCATCATCATCATCCATTTAAAAATAGGCAAAAAATTAAATAAACATTTCTCTACTGAAGGCATACAAATGGTCAACAAGTACATGAAAAATTGCTAAACATTGTTAATCATCAAGGAAATGCAATCAAAACCACAATGAGATATTTTATCACCCCACTTACAATGACTGTTATCAAAAAGACAGGAAATAACAAAATTTGGTGAGGATGCAGAGAAAAATAACTCTTATACACTGTTGGTGGAAATGCAAATTATTAAAGACATTATGGCAAACAGTATGGACATTTCTCAAAAAAAACTAAAAATAGAACTTTCGTATAATCCCAGCAAGTAGCTATCCCACTACTTGGTATTTATCCAGAGGAAAGGAAGTACTATATCAAAGAAATAGCTACACCTTCATGTTTGTTTGTTTATTTATCATTATTATTATTATTATTATTATTTGAGATAGAGTCTCACTCTTTTCGCCCAGGCTGGAGTGCAATGACGCGTTCTCGGCTCACTGCAACCTCTG
Organism: Mandrillus leucophaeus; assembly: GCF_000951045.1. Classification (NCBI taxonomy): domain Eukaryota; kingdom Metazoa; phylum Chordata; class Mammalia; order Primates; family Cercopithecidae; genus Mandrillus; species Mandrillus leucophaeus. The sequence continues at coordinate 109,787 of NW_012100210.1, read as the reverse complement.
CCTCCCAGGTTCAAGCAATTCTCCTGCCTCAACCTTCAGAGTACCTGGGATTACAGGTGCGTGCCACCACTCCTGACTAATTTTTTTAAAATTTTTAGTGCAGACAGGGTTTCACCATATTGACCAGGCTGGTCTCAAACTCCTGACCTCAGGTGATCCACTCACCTCAGCCTCACAAAGTGCTGGGATTACAGGCGTGAGCCAATGATCCCGGCCACCTTCATGTTTATTAGAGCACTTTTCACAATAGCAAAGATATAGAACCAACCTAAATGTTCACCAGCCTATGAATGGATAAAGACAATGTGGTATATAGGCACATTGGAATACTATTCAGCCATAAAAAGTGTGAAATCCTGTCATCTTTGGCAACATGGATGAGCCCGGAGGACATTATATTAAGTAAAGTAAGCCAGGCACAGAAAGACGAATACCACATGTTTTCACTCATATATTAAAGGTAAAAAAAGATGAGCTCATAGAGGTTAAAAATAGAATTGTAGTTATTAAAGACTGAGAAGGGGAGGGAAGAGGGAAGGATAGAAATGTGGTTAATAAATACAAATTTACAGCAAAATAGAATGAATAAGTTCTAGTATTCTATCACACTACAGAGTGACTATAGTTAATAATAATAAACTACCTATTTTTAAACAGAAGAGAGGATTTTAAATGTTCCCAATACAGACAAAAAATAAATGTTTGAGATGATGTGTATGCCAGTTACCCTGATTTGATCACTGCATATTCTATACATGTATTAAAATATCACTTTGTATCCGATAAATATGTACAATTATTAAATATCAACTAAAAATAAAAGGAAGAAAAATATCTATACTACCCAAACTGATATGCAGATATACAGATTCAACAAAATGTCTAATGAAATTCCAATAGTATTTTTCAGAAAACAATTCTCAAATTCACATGGAACCACAAAAGACCCTGAATAGCCAAAGCAACCTTGAGAAAGAAGAATAAAGTTAGAAGGACCATACTTCCTGGATTCAAGTTATATTACAAAATATAATAATCAAAATACTATAGTACTGGCATAAAAATAGACAAGTAGGACAATGGAACAGACTAGAGAGACCAGAAAACAAAACCAAAGCAAATAGGATCAACTAATTTTTTGATGAGGACATCGAGAATATATAATTAAGAAATTCTTCAATGACTGATGTTGGAAAACTGAATATTCTCATACAAAAAAATGAAATCAGAACATTGTTGTACACCATGCATAAGAGTCAACTAAAAATTTATTAAAGACTTAAACTAAGTCCTAAAACCATAAAACTTCTAAAAGAAAGCACAGGGAAAAAGCCCCTTGACTTTGACAACAGCGGCTTTTGTTATTGTTGTTGTTTTGGTTATAACACCAAAAGCTCAGGCAACAAAAACGAAAATAAACATTTTGTAGTTTGACTACATCAAACTCAAAAGCTTCTATACAACAAAAAAGACAATCAACAAAATGAAAAAGTTATGTATGGATTGGTATAAAATATTTGCAAACCACATATCTGATAAAGACTTAATCTCTAAAATTTACAAGAATCTCTCACACAACTCAATATCAAAAATGTAAAAATAAAAAATAAATGATCAGATTATGAAGTGAGCAAATGAACTGAATAGACATTTTCCAAAGAAGACGGACAAATGGCCAACACATATATGAAAAGCTGTTCAACATCATTAGTCATCTGGGGAATACAAATCATAGTGCAGTGAGATATCCCTCATGCCTGTCAGCATTGCTATTCTCAAAAAGACAAAAGATAAGTGTTGGCAAAGATGTGGTGAAAAGGAACCCTGATACACTTTCGGTGGGAATTTAAATTGATGCAGCCATTATGGAAAACTGTATGGAGGCTTTGCAAAAAAATAAAAATACATAGCATTATCATACAATCCAGCAATCTCACTTCTAGGTGTATAGCAAATGGGAACAAAATCAGTAACACTTAGATATGTTATTTCTGTCTTGTTCAGTGCAGCATTATTTACAAAGGCCAAGATACAAAAACAACCTGAGTATCCATCAATGGATAAACGGCGAAATAAATTGTGAGATATATACTCACACTATTCAGCCATCTGTGACAACATAGATGAACCTGCAGGACGTTGTGCTAAGTGAACATGCCAGACACAGAAAGAAACGTATCGCATGATCTCACTTATGTGTGGAATTTTTAAAAGTCTAACTCAGAAATAGAGTCAAAATGTGGTTTCTGTGAATGGGCGGTTCAGGGGAGCAGATAAGGAGATAATGGTCAAAGGGTACAAGGTTGGAGTTATGTAGGATGAATAAGTCTAAAAATGTAATGTAAAGTGTGATGACTATAGTTTATAATATTGTATTGTATAATGAAAATCTGTCAAGAGAAATATATTTCAGGTGCTATTACCAAACACACACACACACACACACAAAGAGTGGAGGGGGGAGAGAGAGAAGGTAAATATATGAAGAGATATTAATTAGCTCGACTGAGGCAATCAGTTTAATATGTGTATGTATATAAAAACATCAAGTTATACACCTTAAATATATATAACAAATTTAAAGACACATGTATAAAAAAATAAGGGCTTCCTGAGTTCTAACACTCTATTATGAAAATACATCAAAATATGTAAATAAACAGCAACCCAATTTTTAAAATTAATTATGGTGAGAGTAATAAAATTAATAATGGTTATGCTTGATGTTTATTATAAGATTTATCCATAATCATATGCTACTGTTATCTCCACTTAAAGCACACAGATACCAAGACAGACAAGATTTAAACAATCGGAGAGGATCATCCACAGGTTGTGGCTAGAATTTGACTCAAATGCCTAAGTTTACCTTCTAGGGTGAAAGGAACATTTCTACTTAAAATAATTTAAAACAATATTGAGTAAGTGAAAAAGAAAGATATTATAGGTTTTGATTGTAAAACTAGGTGTTTCTATCCCAGAAAATGATCCAAGTGTTCTTCTCTAAAGATGGAACGAATTATTTGGGAGACCTAGAACATTTAGTGGCCTAGAAGAATAAGAGGCGAAGTTGGCAAGTAATTTTTCCATGTACAGGATTTTAATCAACCACATTTTTTGGACCAATATCCTATGATTTTGGGACCAATATATCTCTCTCTGCCATTTCATACATATATTATGTAGACTTTCTGGCATCCTCCAAGCCATTTTTAATCTCTCATTACCTTTATCTAACTTAAACTGTGGCTTTCTCCCTTTGCACCTATACTTAACACTCCTTAAGTTGATTCTCATAGTGTCAAACTTGTTGAAATTTCTCATTGGTTATCTCTCTATATTTGACATTGTTCTAACAGTCGTATAATCTGTTGTTTGGCGTTTATATGTAGTATTTTCCTTACAATATCATACTTTTGAACAGCAAATCAATGGCCTGGGAAAAAATCAGAGGACATGGTGCCTCACTACCTCTCTCTTTGTTAATGTTTTTCTACCTCAATCCTTACAATTTTTATCCCATATAAGGACTTAAAATAGTATGTGTTGTTGGTTGGGGGAAGATCATAAGTGAAGACAAGTGAGATTGAGTAAATAGAGTTTGACATGGGGCATTCTGGGGGAAGTTAACACCATGGAGTAGAAAACTTTAATTGTTAAATACTTAGATATCTGGAAACTTTCAGCATTAATATGTGTGAAAATTTCTACATGAGTTCATAATAATGTATAAAAAGAACCTTCAAAGCATATAGACTTGATACTGAACTTGTTTATACCTTCCAAAGAGCCAAAAACTGAGAAAGCACTCGTAAAAATTAATATCCAACCTCCACTTTCAAATGGCAGTGTGACAAACTTCATGGAATAACTTCCCAGCAAAACAAATGAAACTGATGAAAATTACTTTAAAACATCACATAATACCTGTTGAAATTGTCTTAAGGGTATAAGAAAAAAAAAGTCACATTTATTCAGAGAAATCTACAGGTAAGAAAAGCCCTCCTGGTGCCAAAACAAATCTTACAGAATTGCCTCAAAAACTTTCCCAACAAAGGGGCCTGTCTGAGTCTATTTAGCAATGCCATAATAGAATACCTGAGACTAGGTAGTTTATAAATAGAATTTTTTTTGGCTCACAGTTCCAAAGGCTTTAAGTTTAAAGTCAAGGTGCCAATAGGTGATTTTCTTCTTTCTCTAACAAAACTGACTGAAAAAGAAATAGAAAATCAGAATAAAACTATAACAAGTAAAAGACTGATTAATCTAAAACTACTCAAAATAGTGCAAGATGGCATCTTGCATTCTGTGTCCTTTAGACAGAAAAATGTTGGTTTCTCACATGGCAGAAAGCAAAAAGGCCAAAAGGCAAAAGGGAGCCAAACTCACCCTTTTATAACAGTATTAATTTCATGTATGAGATAATTCTCATGACCTTATCACCTCTTAAAGTCTCCACCCCTTAAATTGCTACAATGGCAATTAAATTTCAAGTTGGGTTTTGGAGGGGGCAAACATTTAAATTATAGTAGGTCTAAATTTTACTAGATCAAATGGTGAAGTACTGTGTGCTCCAAAGCTTTGTTGAAAATTATAGATTAGTCAGCTGTCATTAGCGAGTCCAACAGCTGTATATGACATCAGCATAAGAAGACAGCTTAATAGAGAGGTCAAGGGAAAAGAAAAAGAGAACTTTGATAAAGCCATTGCCATCCAAATGGCATATGCCTAGGACTGTGCCTCTAAAAAGCAAAATATCAAGCTTCACACTGAGGGAAAAATAGATTTTAAAAAAATAAACCTGCCAAATCACTCTGTAAATAAGTGGGAAAAATAAGAAAAACAAGTCCTGAAGTGAGGTGGGAATCAGTATTTAAAGTTATTACAGTATATTGTCTAAATGTCTCCTTTTCCACAGAAAATTACAAGAGACATAAACACACAGGATAGTATAGGAAAAAATAAGGCAACAGAAATTTCTTGGGAGAGGGTCCACATCTCAAATTTAACATCAGACACACAGATTTTAAAACAATAAAATAATGAGTACAGTTAAGGGAATATTTTATAATGATACAAGAGTCGACCCATCAGGAAGATGTTACAATTTTAAACACATATGCACCTAGCAACAGAGCCTTAAATTACGTACAACACAAACTTTAAAAATGGAAGAGAAATAAATAACTCAACAATAATAGTTGCAGACTTCAATATGCTACTTTTAATAATGTGTAAAATTACTAAGCAGAAGATGAAAAAAGAAATAGATGGTTTGGACAACATTATAAAGTAAATAGAACTAACAGACATCTATAGCACACTCCACTCAACAACAGTAGAATAAACATTTTTCTCAAGTGCACATAGAGTATTCCCTGTGAATGATAATATGCTAGCCCATATGCCAAGAATCAATAAATTTAAAAGTATTAAAATTATATAAACAATGTTCTCTGGTAACAATGGAATTAAGTTAAAAATTAATACCAATAGGAAATTTGAGTAATTAATATGCAAAAAAAACCCATATTCCTAAATAGCTAATAGGTTAAACAAGAGATTCCAAAATAAATAAAAAAATATGTTATTGTAATTAAACAGAAAATTCACATTAAACTTATGGAATGCAATTAAAGTTGCAAAATAAATTAGTTAACATTGATGAAACTGACAAATCCTAGAAAATCACAGAGTAATAAAACTGACTCAAGAAGAATTAGAAAATTAGAATAAAATTATAACAAGTAAAAAGAAAGGTTTAGTAATCAAAAATTTCTGAAACGAAAAGTTCAGGACTAAATGGCTTCACTGGTGAGCTCTACCAAATATTTAAAAAATATTTAATACCATTTTTTTCACAAATTATTCAAAACATAGAAGAAGTGGAAATATTACTCAATTCATTTTATGAGGCGTGTATCATTCAATTTTAAAGCCAACAAAGTCATAACAAGGAAATTACTGCCCAATTACTCAAATGGGTATAGATACAAAAATCCTCAATGAAGTATAAAAAAACTAAATTAAGCAACATATAAAAAAGAATTATGCACCATCAACAATTGAGATTTAAACCATTGAGATTTCTTCATGTTGCATAGGAATGCAAGTTTGTTTTACATCTGAAGCTCAATTAAGATAATACACTATATATTATACAATAAAGAGTAAAAGCCATGTTATCTCAATAGATATAGAAGTGCCATTTAACAAAATATACTGATCTTGCATTATAAAAATATTCAACACACTTAGAAAAGAACTTCCTCAATTTGAAAAAAGGCATATACAAAAAAACTCAGCTAACCTCAGAATAAATGGGGGAAGAGTGAATGGTTTGTCCCTTAGATTAGGAACATGACAAATATGTCGTTTTTCACAATTTGTTTTTAACATTTTACTGGAAGTTCTAGTCAGGGCAATTTAGCAATAAATTAAATAAAAGGCATTTAGATGATAAAAAAAGAAATAAAACTATGCGTATTTGTAGATGCATTATCTATATAAGAAAACCTTTAAGAACCCACTAAATTATACTATGAGGATTAATGAACAAGTTCCAATAAGTTTCAGGATACAAATAAAGACATTTTTACAGCAAATTATTTTCTCTGTATGCTAGCAATACATAACCCAGAAAAATAGTAAGAAAAACAATACTAGTTATAAAAGTAAAGTAATAAAATTTTAAAAAGAAATTTAATGAAAGAAGCATAAAACTTATATTGCAAAAATTACAAAACATTGTAAACAGTAAAAGAAGAGTTAAGGAAATGGAAATATATCCCATATTCATGAATTGGAAGACTTAATATCACTAAGATGGCACTATTCTGTAAATTGATATACAAATTAAATGCCATATCCAATTCTTATCTAAATTCTATATGGTTTATTTGAAGAATTTCCAAGCTGATACAAAAAGTCATATGGAAACTCAAGTGCTCAGAATAGGCAAAACAATCTTGAAAAATAACAAAGTTGGAAGAATCAGACTTCCTAATTTCAAAATTTATTGCAGTATCAGTGTCTTGTGACTGCAGTTAAGACAGTGTGGTACTATCATAAGGAGAGACATATAAATCGATGGAATATAATTGAGAGTCCAGAAATAAATCCTGATAATTATGGCCAATTAATTTTCAACAAGGATGTTAAAATAATTCAATGATAAAAGATAGTTGTTTTTTAACAAATGGTGCTGGAGCAACTGGATAGCTGTATGCAAAATATATATATATATATATATATGTATGTATAATCTCTATACAATATCAAAAATTAACTCAAAATGGAATAAGTCTCTGAACATGAGTTAAAAGTTCTAAACTTGTGAAAGAAAATGGTTTCTTGACACCAAAATCACAAGCACCAGAAAGAAAAACTGTATAAATTAAACTTGATCAAATTTAAAACCTTTTTTGCTTCCAATAATACCGTAAAGAAAGAACAAAGACAACCCAGGGAGGTGGAGAAAGTATTCACATGATGCATATCTGATAAAAGGCTTGTATCTGTAATATATAAAGAACTCTTACATTTGTTTGTGTCCTTTTTTATTTCACTGAGCAGTGGTTTGTAGTTCTCCTTGAAGAGGTCCTTTACATCTCTTGAAAGTTGGATTCCTAGGTATTTTATTCTCTTTGAAACTATTGTGAATGGGAGTTTATTCACGATTTGGCTCTCTGTTTGTCTGTTACTGGTGTATAAGAATGCTTGTGATTTTTGCACATTGATTTTGTATCCTGAGACTTTGCTGAAGTTGCTTATCAACTTAAGGAGAATTGGAGCTGAGACGATGGGGTTTTCTAAATATACAATCATGTCATCTGCAAACAGGGACAATTTGATTTCTTATTTTCCTAACTGAATACCCTTTATTTCTTTCTCTTGCCTGATGCCCTAGCCAGAACTTCCAACACTATGTTGAATAGGAGTGGTGAGAGATGGCATCCCTGTCTTGTGCCAGTTTTCAGGAGGAATGCATCCAGGTTTTGCCCATTCAGTATGATATTGGCTGTGGGTTTGTCATAAATAGCTCTTATTATTTTGAGATACGTTCCATCAATACCAAATTTATTGAGAGTTTTTAGCATGAAGGGCTGTTGAATTTTTCCAAAGGCCTTTTCTGCATCTATTGAGATAATCACGTGGTTTTTGTCTTTGGTTCTGTTTATATGCTGGATTTCATTTATTGATTTGTGTATGTTGAGCCAGGCTTGCATCCCAAGGATGAAGCCCACTTGATCATGTTGGCTAAGCTTTTTGATGTGTTGCTGGATTTGGTTTGCCAGTATTTTATTGAAGATTTTTGCATTGATGTTCATCAGGGATATTGGTCTAAAATTCTCTTTTTTTGTTGTATCTTTGTCAGACTTTGTTATCAGGATGATGTTGACCTCGTAAAATGAGATCACTTGGACACAGGAAGGGGATCATCACACACCGGGTCCTATTGTTGGGTGCGGGGAGGGACAGCATTAGGAGATATACCTAACGTAAATGACGAGTTAATGGGTGCAGCACACCAACATTGTACATGTATACATATGTAACAAACCTGCACGTTGTGCACATGTACCCTAGAACTTAAATAATAAAAAAAAGGAACTCTTACAACATAGCAATAAAAAGGCAAATAACCCAATAAAAAATGGACAGTATTCAAAAAAGATAAATTATTATCTTCAACTTTTTTGGCAAACACAAGACATTACTTTACACTTATGCAGATGAATATAATAAAAAAGAAGTGATGACTGTTGATAAGAATGTGTAGAAATCAGAACCTTCAAGTATGGCTGTTGAGACTGTAAATGTTGAGACTGTAAATCACCCTTTGGGAAATATTCTGGAAGGTCCTCAAAGGTAAAACGTAGAGTTCTCACAAGACCCAGCAATTCTATTCATAGATACATATCCAAAATAAGTAATAATATATGTCCACACAATAATATTACACGAATGTTCACAGCAGTGTTATTCTTTATAACTAGAAAGTAGAAACAACCCAAATGTCTGTGAATTGTTAAATGGATAAACAAAGCATGGTATATTCATTAAATAGACCACTATTTAAAATAAAATAGGAATCAAATCAAATACTGATAGATGCTATAAAGTGAATAATATTTGAAAACATTTTTCTACATGTAATAATCCACTTACAAATATACTCATCACATTATTTTATTTATATTACATGTACAGAATAGGCAAATAGAATGTTATTGGTTGCCTAGCACTTAGGGGGAAGTGGGGAGGTGAGAGAGGGAGGAGTTAAGGAGAAATGGAGGATTACTGCAGATGTGTTTGAGGTTTCCTTCTGGAGTGATGAAAATATTCTAAAATTGATGATGGTGATAATGCACAACCCTGTGAATATACTAAAACCCATAGAGTTATACACTTCAAATAGGTGAACTGTATATATTTGAATTATATAATAATACAGTTATTAAATTAGTATCTATTTCATATTACTTACATTTTATGTATAATTAGTAATACATGTATATATTTATGTGTGTGAGTAAAAGTACTTAAATGCATATATTTATTTGTGAGAGAAAGTAAAAAGTACAGCATGTATGTCTTTGAATGATATCTGGAATCCTGAAATAATCGTTTATCTTTATATAAATGAACATTCTATTTTCTGAATAACATTTATTCTTTCTAACTTATTGTAGTATTAGTGCCCACTAAGTGAACAGTCTTCCAGAATATTTCTGATGGTTATGGTTACTAATAAAACTTCAACTACTGAATTTTCATCACTAAGACTGACAAATCCATAGGAAAGGACAGTATGAAGTAAAAGCAAAATTCCATAATCTTTAAGAATTTCCTTAAGGAGATACCAATTTTGAATAAATCATGAAAATTTGCTCCCCTGGTTTGTAAACAAATGGTTACTTAATTGAAAATTTGTCCTAAAGCACTACAGTGATAATCTCACTTCCGTATTATTCAGACTTTGCTCCAAGCATTTGCATTTCGATTCACATTTTGGCATTTTGCAATATGTACATGCTACATAATCAAATGGCATGAAATATTCAGATAAAACATAACACGTCAATATGGTGTTTTGAAAAATAAAGTTACAAAAAGTGTCTTTATTTATAACTTGAAAAATAAAGTTACAAAAAAGTGTTCATTAGGAGATAATATATACATTAGGAAATGTGTGTATATATGAGAGAAATATAACATGTATGTGCTATTTGTATACATAAGCAATACAGGATTAGTTTTATAATTGACAAGCTTATTTACAGTATTATTATTTATAGAAATTATTTTTTCCCTACAGAAATGCTGTATGGATGTACTTTCCTCTCATTCACCACTGCAGAATTGTTTACTTTTATTCCAAATGTCACAACTACAAGAATTTATTGCAAAAACATTCTAACCACTGATATGAAATTAACTTCATGCTCTCCGGGAATTTAGACATCTTAGAATATAATTATGAAAGATGATCTCTGAATATTTTTTTTTCTATTCCAGTATTAGGCAACAGTACCAATTCATCTAATTCTGACCTCCTTGAATAGGATCAAATATCTAAATCAGCATTGTGATCTTTGCTTATAATCTTCTATAACATTTGTTTTATTTCTTGTTTACTTTTGAGAAAATTTCTCTAAAAAGTGAAAGCTGGAGTCAAGAACAATGTATAGTGAAATAAAAGAAATCTGGGCTTTCACATTCTGCTTTTAATTCAAGAGGAAAAAAAAAAAAAAAAAACAAAAAAAAAACAAAACACCTCAACCTTTTTCCTGTAAGTACATTTTTATATAGAAACATTTTATTCTTAACCTATAAAACTGGTCAAAAAATAATAATAAACTACCAGTATGGCTAACATCTTTCTGATTCAGCCTTACCCAAACAACAGAATTACCTTATGCTGCAAAGAATTTGACTCTCTTGGCCAGCAATAAGGTCTAAAAGATCCAAAGCAATCTAGCCGCACTGAAATTCTGAGGATTCCCTTCTCACTGAAGAACAACTTCAGGGTTTGGTGCCAAATTTAAGCAAGAGAGAGACCTTAGAGAGGCAGGCAAGTCAAGTTCCACATAGAAGTCATTCTCAGCAAACTATCACAAGAACAGAAAACCAAACACCACATTTTCTCACTCATAAGTGGGAGTTGAACAATGAGAACACATGAACACAGTGAGGGGAACATCACACACCGGGACCTGTCGCGGGCTGGGGGGCTAGCAGAGGGATAGCATTAGGAGAAATACCTAACGTAGGTGACAGGTTGATGGGTGCAGCAAACCACCATGGCACATGTATACCTATGTAACAAACCTGCACGTTCTGCACATGTACCCCAGAACTTAAAGTAGAAAAATAAACAAATAAATAGAAGTCTAAAATTGGAGGAGGGAAATGGAAGCAGGAAATCTGACAAAGCAACCTACCATAGTTTTTAATGCTACCCTAAAATGACAGAAGTTGAAGTTCTGTAAAGCTGGAAACGCTATGAGTCAAACTTTTTTCTTTATGTTTGTAAAAACAAATTAAAATAGGAATAAACAAGGGGCAAGTATTGAATTTAAATTCCATAGAAAATTATTTTAAGAAGAATAGGAATAAGGAGCATTATGACCTCCTGACAAACATTTTAAACATACTAGAAAGAAAACAGTAATACTAAAGGAACCAATTTGTAATATATTATTTCAAAACAAGTTGGAAGACATTATTATACACAAAAATGTGAAAGAACAACATAAAAAGCATTACAAAAACTTAGATGACAATTCAAGACAGATGAATTAATATGAAAGGAGATAATGTGAAAGGAATATTTATTTTAATGAAGACTAAACTAAGAGAAATGCACATGGTTTAATATGCACAACAAAAATTTCTCAAGAGAAACAGATGAACAAAAGAACATTTTAAAAATATACAATAACAAAGGATGGGATGAAAAATATTAGAGAGAAAGTAATGAGTATTGAGGATTGATAAAGAGGATTGAACATATAGACACTACAGTTCCTGAAGAACCTAAGGAAACTATCAGAGAAAATAATTATTAATATGTTCCTTTAAGGTAAATTGTCTTTTAAAAAGTTTAAATTTTACATTAATGGAATCACTGTACATCTGAGAATATTGACTAAAATGATAAAAATCTATCCAAGTGAAGCTATTGCACTTCAAGGAAGATAAGGAAAAAATTAAACATATGACTCTGAAGGAAAATGAAAGTAGAATCTTATCAGACTTTCAACAGCAATTTTCATGTGAACATAGAGTAATATATCTAAGATATTCAAGGAAAGAACATGTGAACCATGGATTTTAGATTTAGGAAATTTGAGCTTCAAATGTGAAGGATAGAGTCAAACTGTTATCAAGTGGCAGAAACTCAGGGAATGTAGTTCCCAGGAGTTCTTCCTAAAGATTTTACTCAGAGCAGACTTCAGGAAAGCAAGACAACCAGAGAGATTCAGGCATAAGAGGTGGTGTGGGCGCTAATTGTTTCTATAGGATCAAAATTCAACGAGAATTAAAAAGGGGAGAAAATAGCATGCAATGGCTATCTGATCTGATAATTAAGATATATTGCAACTATTACCAAATGAGAAGATAATGAGGTTAGCGTATGTCAACATTTAAAAGCATGTTCAATAATAATTGGTGATAAATAAAAATATTAATATCGTAATCTGTAACTGTTGTATGTAAAGAAGATACTGAAAATACGTAATTATCAGTTATATTAATCCTATCATCACCTATTTTTATTGAAAACCAGAATTCTCAGTGTGGAATTAAGAAGATTCGGATGTAACGTGGAAGAGATTAAGTAAAATCCTTGTGATGCTGCCACATAAGGAAAAGAAATAGCAGCAATGAAACATGAGGTATTTTACCATTAAAAATACACACACACACACACACACACACACAGAGAGAGAGAGAGAGAGAGAGAGAGAGATTTCCTAGATAGTGTATATGCCTAGTTTCATTCATTAAAAATGTCCTAGAAACAATGACCAGTGCAGAAGCAGTTGGCTTCCATAACACCAATAATGGACCTGATACGTCATTTCCTATTAGAAGAAACCAGAGCTTCATGGAGCAACAATTGGTTCTCACTGTGGGGCAGAAACTATTCAGTAATCCTGAGACATCTTGACATACAGTTATTTAAGAAAGATCTCCAAGATATAAAAGGACTCTGGACCTCTCCCCAGTATAAAAGCATTACTGAATGAAAATAACAGCAACTTATTCTTCCATTAGGTTTGTTCTTGCATTAGGTTAAAACACATAGTACCTAAAGTAAGAATTTAAGTTCAGACAAAATATTGACAATAATCAATATGTCCTTGTTAGTAATTTATTTTTTAAAAAATTTTGCTTTAAATTCTGGGATACATGTGCAGAACGTGCAGGTTTGTTAAATAGGTATATATGTGCCATGGTGGTTTGCTGCACCTATCAACCTGTCATCTAGGTTTTAACCTCCGCATGCATTAGGTATTTGTCCTAATGCTGTCCCTCCCCATGTTCCTAAACCCCTGACCGGCCCCTGTGTGTGATATTCCCCTCCCTGTGTCCATGGGTTCCCATTGTTCAATTCCTGATTATGAGTGAGAACATACAGTGTGTGTTTGTTTTTTGTTTTTCTCAGTTAGTTTGCTGAGACTGATGGCTTCCAGCTTCATCCATGTCCCTGCAAGGGACATGAACTCATTCTTTTTTATGGTTGCGTAGTATCCCATGGTGTATATGTGACACATTTTTAAGAATACACTTCTGTGACAAAATGCAGGCTAAATTCTCAAAATATGTGCATTCTGGACCAACTCCTAAAAAGATTAAGTATTTAGGAGGTGGGGTCATTGCTTTCACACAATGAACACCAACTGATTTTTAGATCAACTTCAAGTTAGTTGTTTATCAAACCATTTTGAAAAGGTCAGTTTTTGTGTTAGTTTTGAATTCGCATTATGCATCAAAGCAGTAGTTTATCTGGTATAGGTCATAGGATTTTGATACATTGTAAGAGAGATTTTTTTAAAAAAATTTCTCTAATGAGGCACATCTAGAATAACAGAAAGTTGTTTGTGGTTTCTGGGATTAAGCTAAACAAATAATGCTCTCCCTAGTGATTACCTATCATATCAAAATCTTAATGAACAACTGATATAGATAATATAAAGGCGTTTTTATCATAGTAGAAAACATTCATCTGTTATATATTCACAATAAATGATTAGACATCAATAAACCTATTGTTATGACAAGAATTTAATACAATGTATAATTTTAAATGGTCACAGTGAATGAATAACTGCCACTTCTAAGGCCCACCCACCAACTCAATCCAATTGCAGGAAACATGGATATTTTTATGATTCTAGTTTTGTAAATAATCGTAATAATTTTAAAAATAATTATGTGTTTACCTAGAACCCAGAACCACACTAACAGGCCCTTGGGAAAAAAAAAAAAAATCTTTCTAGCATTACTAGGTTGAGGTTTTAATCAAAAGGAGTTCAGAAATTGTGAATACCTCAGTTAACTAAGGTATAAATATTAATTTCTAAATATTAGAAGTAGCTGAAAAGTAACAGAAGTCTAGTTCATTATTGATCTCATGATCAATCCCTGCTTACTCTAGAAAAATCACTTTCCTATCCATTGGTAATTTCACTGCTTTATGGATTTGATGCCTCCTTTAATATCCCTATTGATAGCTAGATCAACACTTACTTATTTATAACTATACTTGTATTGCTTCACTTTGTGTACACAGAAGTCCCTTGAAACCTGAACACTTAATCATTCTCCTATTTTTACAATACTAAAGGGTTAAATGTCGCTAGAGAAGAACCTGTGAAATTGCTATAAAAGTTAGCAATTAGAAAAGTGGTCAACTTGCTGATATCTTCCAAGTAACAGTTGGTTATTTATTTTAAAGCATCTAAGAAGTACTCTATTATTTATCTTGAAGCCTAGATATTTCCCATGTCTATTCGAATGTAAATACAAAGATTTATAACACATGATCCCAAACGATTCTTACCTAAATCTAGCATCTTCTGAATCATATACTCAAATTTGACAAATGAAATATCATTAACCTAATGTAAATCCTCCATTTTCTGCATTGACACAAGATAAATAAAAGGAAATCCCTTCTACCAGATGTTGTTTCAATCCTAGTAAATTTGTTCACACTCATGTCCATCTCGGGAATGTAGACCAGGCTTGGACTTAAGAAGATAGAACATGACAAATTTATAAAACTAGAGTTCCTAGATTAATACACTCTCAGCAGTAATTTGAAACAGAGAAAAAAATCATCCAACTAATACAATTAGAACACACTAATACTTGTCTGTACGTGGACCAAAAATGTGAGTGGTATTTGTCCTGAAAAATCATATTTTAAGCCTGAGCTTCCATGGCTACGTATGTCAAGTATATAAGATCTGCAGTGTTAAAACCAACAAATAGAAAGCTATAATAAAACTTAATCAAAGGCCTGTTTTGCTTAGACATCCAAAACCAAAATGGGTTACCCAAAGTCATGAAACACAAAGGTAAAACTAACATTTAGTCTTAATTTAATTAACTTTAACCTAGTTGCTAGTCTTCCATGGAGCAGATTATATACATGACCAGAAGATTTAAGTTTTGTGTTGACATCAGACGACAAGCCAGGAGCTTGGGTTTTTTTTGTTTTTCTTTATTTTTGTGTATTTCTGTATGTATGTGTGTTTTGAGTTATTTTCTTTGGTTAATTGTTTTATCATAATTAAAATTTTAATCAAAATTTACAAAACGTAATTTAATGAAAATGATAGATTGTCATAATAAAACTTTACAGTAAAAATTCAGCCAATTGGTTATTCTGAAAGCTTGACTACTATTCAATCAATATGCTTCATTCAAAGGAAAAGAAAAAAAAAAAAAACCTTCACTCAGCAATCACAAATTTCTTTTTTTTAAATTATTATTTTTCTGGAGGTAACTCCATGTGGTACACAGGGATCACCCATTTCGGTTGAATATACTTAGTTGCCTGAGAAGTGTGCCACAAAGACTCCCTACACTTAGGCCTATTTTCTTTGGCTTCAGTATTAAGGATCACTGCTTTTGCAGATTGTGTTTCTCGTTTATCTGTATTTCATGACCAATCTGTCTTAATTCTGTTTTAACAGCCTCCTGGTCTTCTTAACTAGTAAAAGAGCTGAGGCCAGGCATGGTGGCTCATGCCTGTAATCCCAGCACTTTGGGAAGCCAAGGTGGGCGGATCACCTAAGGTCAGGAGTTTAAGACAAGGGTGACCAATATGGCAAAACCCCATGTCTACTAAAAACACAAAAATTAGCCAGGAGTGGTGACGGGTGCCTGTAATCCTAGCTGCTGGGGATGCTGAGGCAGGAGAATTGTTTGAACCAGGGAGGCGGAAGTTGCGGTGAACCGAGATCAAGCCATTCTTTGTGCTCCAGCCTGGGTGACAAGAGCGAAACTCCGTCTCAAAAAAAACAAATAAATAAAAGAGTTGAGTGATGGTACCTGTCTTTGACTCAAAAAACAAACGACAACACAAACAAAAAAACTTGTCGTGTTTACCATATTCTGCAAAATTTTCAGAAACTGAGTCTACTTCCTCCTCATAACCAGGTCATCAAGCCAACAGTTCTAATGACTAATACTATTTTCATTTGGCTGTAAAAGGAATGATCCAATTGTCTTATCTGTGTCTGTTTTCCTTGCAATAGTTTTTCTCATATGTACCTGTGTCTGTATTTCATTTAAACTTGTGGTTGAAGTTACCTGACGTTAGTGTTCTCTATATCTGTAAGTGAAGGAAGTCTCATTATTGTACCAGACAAAAAATAATTAGATTTTATAATGATGTGTTTTTATGTGTATCCTTCACATAGCCCCTTTGAATATGTATGGATTGTAGGAATTTGCCAATATATACATCATGCTTGTGTTTAATTAAAACAGACAGATCAAAGGAAGGGAAATGTATAGAAAGAGGTAAAAAATTAAACAAGTTTTGATTATAGAGTACAAAGGTTGTTTGGCTTGTGTAATAACACTTGTATGGAGATATTAGGTGTCTTGAGTTTGCACTGCACTTCATAAATTCTGAATTACTACACAAGAAATCCGAAAAGATGAGTGCATCGATTTTAATATTTCTATCTCAAGAAGTTGAGACTCCCTATAGAAATGCAAAAAGAAGTCCATGTCCAGAAATGAGAAAAAGCTTACTGGACGAATTACACTCTGTTAAATATTGAACCTGAGCTTCCAGCTTTACTCAAATATGACAAATTCTGGTACTACAGAAAATGGCACAAATCAAATAGGAAGAATTTCCAAGACTAAGAACACTCTTTGATAGTCAAGTTCAGAAATATTGGCTATGCTCTTCAGAAAAAGGCAAGCCCAAGTCTCATTACTTTCCTGTGAATTTGCTACAATTATTTTGTCGCGAGAGTGAAATGTTTCTGAAAAGAGTGCTATGTCTTTGTTTACATCCAGGAAGAACTGATAACTCAGATTACAAAAACTCTTAAATTTGAAGGAGTTATTGTTCTAATTGACTTATAAAAATAAATAAGTACTAATAACTTAAATAAGAGATAATTCTCATAAAAAGAAGAAACTGAACTTCTAATGACTTAAATATCTTGGCCCTTTAAGAAAAAAAAGTCTCATTGAAAATACCTGTCAAGAAAAAGTAAACTGTAATATCTATGGCAGATGCATAGGTAAGAAAAAAAAGCAACTTAATATTAGGCTACCAACAAATATTCTTATCTTTAAAACCACTTAATAGTAAATAAATACCAAATCATATAAAAGTTAAAACTGATACCAGGTTTCCATTCGGGGTGAATTCTTGGACAGGATCATTTGTTTGGGTTAATACATTTCATCTTGAAAGCGTTATATTTTATTTTATTCAATACATTCTTTCTCTCAGAAAGCTTTAGTTTGATTCCTTTTTCCTATAATTTATTATGCTAATTTTAACATTTGTTTTTATTTTTGTTTTTATTTACTCAAACCATACTTCATACTATGTTTTATGAATCAAAATACATCAAATTACTTAGTGTCATAATAAATGTAAAATACACATATGCTTTAATAAATTAAATGTTTTGCATTGCTGTCTTCAAAATGTATTTATTCTTAGGAACTTCTGACATGCTGCAAGCATGTGGATTAAGTAAATCTACATATACCAGATATATGAAATTTTAAAGTGCCATCTTTCTGGCAAACTTTAATCAAAATAATTATAAAGAACGTGCCCCTCAGGCTACAATGGTAAAATAAGACCTTAAGTTAATTACCTATTGTGAACGTTTGAAAAATCAGATAAAATATGTAAAACAACTGTTTTCAGACATTAGACAAGCAAAACAAGACTATGATATTTGTGGAAGGGAAACAAACGAAATGAACCCATCAGCAGCCCAGGCTTTCAGACTGGAGCTGATCACTTCTTGGCAGTAGACCCAGGTAGGGAACTTACACAGCAGAGCTGGCATGGGGAACTGAGATGTAGACAGTAATGTGGGGAGGTTGAGATGCCTGGGAGTTTGGGGGCAGAATAATTCCAGAGAGTAAGGAGATATATAGAAAAAGAGTTCCAGAAACCAGTGATTCAAATAAACAATAAAATAATAAAAAGTGTCAATGAATAATTTTGGAAGTTCATTAACAAAACTGAAATAGAATCTAAATTAAAATAAATATACGAAATAAAAGGTCATTAGAATTATGGCATTCTTAAGGTCATTGCATTTT
>NW_012100210.1:76637-88340 GCF_000951045.1 Mandrillus leucophaeus | reverse complement strand
ACCAATGGAACAGAACAGAGCCCTCAGAAATAAC
This sequence comes from Mandrillus leucophaeus, assembly GCF_000951045.1. Classification (NCBI taxonomy): domain Eukaryota; kingdom Metazoa; phylum Chordata; class Mammalia; order Primates; family Cercopithecidae; genus Mandrillus; species Mandrillus leucophaeus. The sequence continues at coordinate 88,306 of NW_012100210.1, read as the reverse complement.
ACCACACATCTACAACCATCTGATCTTTGACAAACCTGACAAAAACAAGAAATGGAGAAAGGATTCCCTATTTAATAAATGGTGCTGAGAAAACAGGTCATTGTATTTTTTAAGAAAAGAATCGAAATATTAACTTCATTGACTATCCATCTACTCAGACAACTTTTAAACACTATTTTGTTTTGTATTTTTTCATCCTATCCAAACTATTAGCCAAGACTCCAAAATTCTGCAGGATAGTATAACGTTTTTCCTAAAAACAGTAACACAATTCTTATTAGCTGTGGAAAATTCTAGATAGAACATAGTAAATAAGTCTTGCCCTCCACCTTAATGGCCCTCCGCATCCCCATCCATAATGCTTTGAATTTTAAAAAAGACTGCATTTAAGATCTACATTTCTCAGAAAATATAAACTTTCATTCACATAAATCCTTTTAACATTTATCAAACACTAAGGATCTATGAATCAATCCAGTATAAGAAATGCTATCAGTTGGCTATTTTACATGCCATACCGGCATGAATCGAATCATAATTTTTATTATCTATTCTCAGATTTATTCTTCCAAATACAATTTAGCATTCTTATAATTTTCATAATTAACATCCAAGGAGCTTTTCTTGAAATTGCATAAAATTTGATATTATGTACCTAAACAAGACACATGGTGTTTCTCCTCCATTAATTATATTTTATCTACCTTTGTACTATTTTTTTATTGTCTTAAATAAGTTTTTAATATTAAATATCACTCTAGCATATGTAGTTTATGATTTGATAAGTAAGATTGGTAATTTTTCTTATTTTGTTTTTTAATAGATACATAGGCTATTGAGCATTGTAGGTACATTTTTTTAACCAGAAAACTTACTGAATTCTATTATTATTTTTATTATAATACTATGTGTTTTGTGACAAATTACATGATGAATAAGGCATACAAAGATGAATAAGGCACAGCTTATTCATCAACATGCTGGACCACAATGGGTGAAAAATTGAATAAAAAATGTGTTTGTTGAAGAATAAATTAACATATCTACATTTTTTCTGTGTATAATATTATCTACCAGAAATATAGACAAAGGTTAGTGACAATTTACATAGCCTTGGTAGGTAAATTGAGAGGATGTGTGGTGAAAATACAAGACATAAGACAGAAGATCAGTATGTGTATAAGGAAAAGCAAAGTTGGAACCTACTGGAAAAGTTACATCATCTTTAAACCAATTTCCTCATTAGTAAATTGAGGATAATTGCATTTTCTAAGGTCGTCATAAATATAAAATTAGACTATACATATAAAAGCACTTTAAAAAAAAAAACACTCTTAAGGCACATCATTTTAGAAATGTCTGTGAAAGAGAAACAATTTGTTTATGTTCTAAATTGTCACATATTTTCTAAGGTAAGTGATAATTAATAGAAGAATAAGGGCAGATTTCAATTATTTCATTTTTCTATTTTTATATGTAATGCTTACTCCTTTGTGTGGAAGTGTATATTTATTAAAACAACTTTTGATGTTCTCTGACCAACAGTGATTACCAAGCAATCAAGTTTATTGAACTGTGGAGAAAAATGGATATTCTTGAGCTCTCTATAAAAGGTACAGTAAATCTAGTAGCTGTGTAATTAACTTATAATTATGTAAGCAATAAAGGCATAATTATAAGATTATTAATATGTTAAGATTATAAGGAATTTTCTGGCATTTAATTAACATTTACCGAGGCAGACTACAGCAAATTAAATATCAATTAATAAAAATAGTGACATTTATTTAGATACTCTATTAGTTGTCACAATTATTAACTTGTTATCACTGGCTTTTAAAATTCTGATTAAGTGTGTAAAAATCTCTATGATTTTTATGTGTTAAAAATCTAATTATATTAGTGTCCTATAATTTTAAATTGATTACACATAATATCTCATAAAAAATCTCAATATTATCTTGTAAATTGATGCATAATGGACATACACTAGTGTATAAAGCCAAATAAACATGTTCTCAACAGCTGAGCAATCTTACAAACCCTCTCTCTGTAGTACCCAATGTTATAATCTGAAAATTTTAAAAAATATTAAACCTATGAGACAATTTATGTCTACAGCAAAACACGAAATATGGCTCTTCTATAGCTGTTCTATGTATCTGACGTGGATCCATGACTTAGAATACGTGCTTTGAAACATATAGCTGACTGTCTAAGATACATCTATGTAAAGTCTAGCTTATCTGTTTTAGTGTTAATCATCTGGTCCTAGCAAGTACATTGAAGGTGATAGATGTCTTAACTAGTGTAAAATACACATTCCATCCATATTAATTCTAAACACTCACCTTTCAGTTCTTTCATTCATAATTCCCAGTTACCTACATGATATAAAATGTTTAAGAAGTATACTAACAAAAAAGCCAAAACCTTTGTAAAAAATAAATTATTACATTAGAAAAAAATTAAAGAAAGTGATCAGGAAAACCACCAAAAGTGATAGGGAAAATACCCTTAATTTATGACATTGTCATATATTAAGATAAATGATTGATTTATCCTGAAATAAGTTCAATTTTACCAACACATAGTGTGCACATCTTCTCCCATAAGAACTTACTTGAAAGGATGCTACAGTTATATATATTTGAAAATCTTTTCTTTGAATGTATAGGTATGCATTCATTTATGGAAGAGTCAGAGAAAACCTGCAGAAAAGAAATCTATACAAGTTTGTCAAACAGAACTTAAGCACAAAACTTTCAAATCATATCATACTTACTAAGTTATCAAAAAACTAGAAAACGGAAATGCTCTGTTAGAATTACTTTAAAAATAAAATAAATACTTGATACAGTGTTCCTTGGACCATCTTAGTTCTGAGAGTTTTAGTTATAAGATATGAAATGTGTGAAAATTAGTAATTAAAATGTCAGTGTTTTTCTGATTAATTAATGAAACTGATGTTGAGTGTGTCCCTTTTAGGTAAATCTGTGACATTATAAGTAGTTAAACATCAAGTGTTATCAAAAAAAAGAATGTGCTCCTTGCTTGTTTACTTAAATAACATATCCTGGCCAAAAAAAAAAAAAAAAAAAGGATTCTTCAATATTTGGCTGTCAGGAGGTTCTCAGATATTATAAACACTTGAACAGACTGATATCACATTAAAATACAAACTCCTTTTCAACAAGAAAATAGTTTTTAAGTTAAGCTATGTTTAAATAAATAATATCAAGAGAAACTGTGATATAGCCAATGTATAGAAATATATTTTAAATTCTAAATCAATGACAAAATAATAAGCAAATGATAATAAAACAGAGTGTACTATCCCAGTATCTGAGGTATCCATCTTTGGAAATCTGTCTTTGAATTCAATTTTAACAACTATATAAATATTTTATTTATTGTAACTGACATTTAGATTTTGTGGTTCTTATAAACTCAACTGTTTTCCTTGCTAATATCTCTTTAAATGATTTAACTTAGAAATAACATTTTCTGAACTAAAATTGATGTAATTTACATATTATGACACAATGTGGTATTCTCTCATTATCTGTGAATCTTCCTGTCATATTAAGAGTGCTCTTTTAATCTGAAACATATCTTAAGGAATCACATGAATATTTTTAATTTTAAACTACTTTATGAGATGTGTTATCTATATTATATACATAATATATATATTACTCAAAATGTACATACCATTGTACAAATTTTTCTGAAGGAATGCCTGCATAATACCCTCTAGGACAAGAAATAACACTGCTAGGATTTCAGGAGGTCTTGCATGACTTTTTGCAATTAAAATTACTTTCCTCCTCACTGGATACAACCACTGTTTTAGTAGCCATAGTAAATAAGTAAATTTTTTTTGGTATAGTTTTACCAATTAAGTATGCATTTTGCAACATTAAATTTTTGTATTTCCTTTTTTAAAAATATTTATGTAGATTCATATGTTCTCATCTCTAGCTTTATTCAAATTATACTTGAAATTTTATCATTTTTGTATGTTATGTGGTTTTTCAATCCTTGATAAATATATTACAATTTATTATTTCTCTTGTTTGAAGATGTTTTTATTGTTTCGAGTGTTTTGTTGTAATAAATAAGGCTTCTAAAAATATTCCTATACATGTTCATATGCAAGCATTTCTGGAGTAAAGAGGCAGGACTGGGTCAGTGGATGTATGTTTCACGTTAGCAGATATTGCAGCACCATTTCCTAAAGTTCTTTTTTTTTTTACCAATTTAAATTCCCAACAGATGTGCATGAAGATTTTTCATTGTTCTATATTCTCAATAAATCTTGGTTTTGTGTCATTTTTACTTAATCCATTCTTTTGCTGTGTAGTGGCATTTAATTTATATTTAATTTTTTTAATCTGATGAATAAGCATTTGAATATCTATTAAAGTGTATATAGTTATTTAAAATTCCTCATTTGAGAAGATCCTCTACAAGACTTTATCCTTTTTTTATTGGCCTTTCTGTCTTTTCTTTGTATTTGTGGGGATTCATTGTATGTGATCTGGCTACAAGTATTACTTGATACAGGCATTGCAGACGTCTTTTCACACTGGCTTGAATTTCACCTTCTTAATGGTACATTTTAATTAATACCAGGTCTAAATAGAGGTTAATCTATCAAACGCCATTTCACATAGTATTCTGTTAAAGAAAAGTTCATTGATCGTGAATAGGTAAGCTTTCATGTAAAAGCTTCATTGTTTTTCTGTTCTTTTTAAAATCCATGAAACATCTATAACTGATTTTTGTATATGATACTAATCAAGGGTCATTATTCCCTTATAAAACTAAGGGTATCCAATTTAACTAAAACCATTTATTGAAAAGGTAATTTTCCTCTTGTTAGGCTGAAGACATTAATCTAAAGACTGCTTATATATGTTCCATTGGTTATTGTCTGTTCTTACAACAAATAACACAGCTTCTAAATCATGACATGGATTTTGACACTTAATTCTGTGATTTCTCCAGCTTTGTGTTTCTTCCACAAGTTTTCCTTGACCATTCTGGACTTTTGATTGGCATGTATACTTTTGAATGAGGTTGTGAATTTACACAAATGTACAAATTTTTATAGGATTTTATAATTTCATTAAGTGTATAGACCAGATGTATAACAGAGTTTTTAAATATTTGAACATTTTTTCAATTCAAGAAAATTTACTTAAGTTTATAAAAACACATAATTATATTTAGTATTTATAAGTGTAGAATTTAAATTCCTCAGATTAGTAAAGAGTATCTAAGATTAGGAACACACCAAGGATGTCCGCTCTCACTACTCCTATTCAACATCATACTGGAAGTCATAGCTAATGCAATTAGACAAAAAAGGAAAAAAGAACCCAAATGAGTTCACTGGTGAGTTCTGGCAAACATGTAAAGATGAAATAAACCAATTAATTTTCTACAATCTGTCCTAGAAAATAGAATCAGAGCAAATACTTGCTAAATCTTTCTGGCCAGCATTACCTTGATATCAAATCAGAAAAATACAAGAAAACACTACTACAGACCAATAACTTTTATGAATATAGATTCAAAAATCCTCAACCAAACATTATCAAATTGCCAATAATGTATTAAAAGAAATCTATACCATGTGGAATTTATTACACATATGCAAGGCTGGTCTAGCATTTGAAAACCATGAAATCCATTATGTCAACAGGCTAAGGAAAAGAAGTCATATGATCTCATATTAACAGATACAAAAAAAGTTGGCAAAATTAGTCATCCATTAATCATAAACCCTTTCAGCAAACTAGTATTAGAATTTAACTTCCTCAGATTAATGAAGAATAGCTACAAAAATGTTTACAGCTAATACAATGTTTAATAGTGAGGAATGCATGCTTTCCTGCTAAGATCAGGAACACATTAAAAAATATATAAACAGAGGAAGAGATATTTCATGTAAATGAATTTGAAATCTCAATATTGTAAACATGAAAATTCATCTCAACTTAACCTGTAGACTCAGCATAGCCCCAATCAAAATTTCTACAAGTTGTTATTTTCTCAACTTAACCTGTAGACTCAGCATAGCCCCAATCAAAACTTCTACAAGTTGTTATTTTGTGCATAGCAACAAACTTATTCTCAAGATTATAGAGACAGGCAAAAAACAAACAAACAAACAAACAAAAAAAAAACAGATAGCCAAGATAATATTTAAGGAGAAAAACAAAGTCAGACAACTAATATGACTAATACAACAAGACTAATATAAAACTATAATAATAAAGACAGTGGTGTAATAATGGACTATTAAACAAATATTTCAATGAAACAGAATAAAGAGCCCAGAAATAAATACAATAGTCATAACTCAACACCCTAGAGATAATAATTCATAATATTAGTCTTTTCAACATATTGCATCATGATATGAGAGAAGAGAGACTAGAATTGGGGATTATGATAACTGTCCTCAAACTTGCACACTGGAAATTAAGGTAACTGGATTAAAAAGCTTTTGTGCCTTTTCTAATAATAGATTATTTTAATAAATTAAAATATTGATTATTCTCTTCTACATAGTGTATAAAGATTAGAACATATTGTTACATCAGCAGCAATCACTTCTTCCATATTTCCATTCTTGATTTTATAAAGCAATGTTTTATTTATATATTAACTCAGATTTTATCAGAGCAACTGTTGGATCACAGAAATAATCTGCCTATTATGACCATTTAAGAAAAAATGTTTCAGTGTCATCAGTGTAGAATCTGCTACTCAACATGGGCTTCAAATTCCTTCATAATTTGATGCCACACTAATTTGATACACTTCCTCAATTCTTGTCAATATACAAGTAGTATTCCAATTTAATAATACTTTCATAAATTACAAATCTACAGCACTGAAAAAGATTACTCTCCCTACTTACTCTGAGTATTCAAATTGTTCTCATTTTTTAAAAAAAAATAGTCTTACATTTTATCTTCCTTATGTCACATTATCAGGCAACTGTGGCTCTCACTGATTTCCCTCAATATTAATGTACTTCAGTAAATATTACTTAGTTGATTACCTCTGTTGCATTATTTACTTGTTTGTGTATTTTTAATCTTTTCCAGAATACATCAATAATTTCTTCATATTAATGCCATAGCATCTGGTCTACTTTGTCTTTAACAGCTCCAAGAATTACATTGTACTTACAGTAAGTGCTAAATATCATTTAATTTAATTAATGTTTGAATCCTCTACTAGTGCAGTGGTTTTTGTTCTGTGATTTATTGGTGAAAGACAGATAATTCCCAAGAAACTTGTTGAAATAGATTTCTCTTGCCTACCCCAGATCTGTGAACAATGAAATGAGTCCCAGGGCTTTTTAAAAAGAACCTCACTGATTTTTTTTAATAAATATACTTTCAGTTCTGGAGTACATGTGCAGAATGTGCAGGTTTGTTACAAAGGTATACACATGCCATAGTGGTTTGCTGCACCAGTCAACCTGTCACCTACATTAGGTGTTTCTCCTGATGCTATCCCTTCACTAGCCCCCCATTCCCCAACAGGCCCCTGTGTGTGATGTTCCCTTCCCTGCGTCCATGTGTTCTCATTGTTCAGCTGCCACTTATGAGTGAGAAGATGCGGTGTTTGGTTTTCTCCTCCTGTGTTAGTTTGCTGAGAATGATGGTTTCCAGCTTCATCCATGTCCCAGCAAATGTATGAACTCATCCTTTTTTATGGCTGCATAGTATTTCACATTGTATATGTGCCACATTTTCTTTAACCAGTCTATCATTGAGGGGCATTTGGGTTGGTTTCAAGTCTTTGCTATTGTGAATACTGCTGCAGTAAACATAAGTGTGCATATAGTAGAATAATTTATAATCCTTTGGGTATATACCCAGTAATGGGATTGCTGGGTCAAATGGTATTTCTGGTTCTAGATCCTTGAGGAATCGCCACACTGTCTTCTACAATGGTTGAACTAATGTACACTCCCACCAACAGTATAAAAGCATTCTTATTTCCCCACATCCTCTCCACCATCTGTTGTTTCCTGACTTTTTAATGATCGCCATTCTAACTGGCTGGTGAGATGATATCTCACTGTGGTTTTGATTTGCATTTCTCTAATGACCAGTGATAATTAGCTTTTTTAATTTTTTTTCATATATTTGTTGGCCACATAAATGTCTTCTTTGAGGAAGTGTTTGCTCAAATCCTTCACCCACTTTTTGATGGGTTTTTTTTTCTTGTAAATTTGTTTAAGTTCCTTGTAGATTCTGGATATTCGCCCTTTGTCAGATGGGTAGATTGCAAAAATTTCTTCCCATTCTGTAGGATCCCTGTTCATGCTGATGATAGTTTCTTTTGCTGTGCAGAAGCTCTTTAGTTTAATAAGATCCCATTTTTCAGTTTTGGCTGATGTTGCCATTGTTTTTGGTGTTTTAGTCACGAAGTCCTTGCCCATACCTATGTCTTGAATTGTATTGCCTAACTTTTCTTCTAGGGTTTTTATGGCTTCAGGTCTTACGTTTAAGTCTTTAATCCATCTTGCATTATTTTTTTGTATAAGGTGTAAGGAAGGGGTCCAGTTTCAGTTTTCTGCATATAGCTAGTCAGTTTTCCTAACGCATTTCATTAAATAGGAAATCCTTTCCCCGTTGCTTGTTTTTGTCAGGTTTGTCAAAGATCAGATGGTTGTAGATGTGTGGTGTTATTTCTGAGGGCTCTGTTCTGTTCCATTGGTCTCTATCTCTGTTTTGGTACCAGTACCATGCTGTTTTGGTTACTGTAGCCTTGTAGTATAGTTTGAAGTCAGGTAGCGTGATGCCTCCAGCTTTGTTCTTTTGGCTTAGGACTGTCTTGGCAATGCAGGCTCTTTTTTGGTTCCATATGAACATTAAAGCAGTTTTTTCAAACGCTGTGAAGAAAGTCATTAGTAACTTAATGGGGATGGCACTGAATCTATAAATTACCTTTTATAGATTTTCACGATATTGATTCTTCCTATCCATGAGCATGGAATGTTCTTCCATTTGTTTGTGTCCTCTTTTATCTCATTGAGCAGTGGTTTGTAGTTCTCCTTGAAGAGATCCTTCACATCCCTTGTAAGTTGGATTCCTAGGTATTTTATTCTCTTTGAAGCAATTGTGAATGGGAGTTTACTCATGATTTGGCTCTCTGTTTGTCTGTTATTGGTGTGTAGGAATAGTTGTGATTTTTGCACATCAATTTTGTATGCTGAGACTTTTCTGAAGTTGCTTATAAGCTTATGGAGTTTTTGGGCCGAGATGATGGGGTTTCCTAAATACACAATCATTTCAAATGCAAACAGAGATAATTTGATTTCCTCACTTCCTTTTTGAATACCCTGTATTTCTTTCTCCTGCCTGATTGCCCTGGCCAGAACTTCCAATACTATGTTGAATAGGAGTGGTGAGAGAGGGCATCCTTGTCTTCTGGCAGTTTCCAAAGGAAATGCTTTCAGCTTTTGCCCATTCAGTATTATATTGGATGGTTGTTTGACATAAAAATCTTGTACTAGCTTGAATTACATTCCATCAATACCTCATTTATTGGGAGTTTTTAGCATGAAGGGTATTGAATTTTATCAAAGGCCTATTCTTATCTATTAATATAATCATGTGGTTTTTGTCATTGGTTCTGTTTATGTGATGAATTACATTTTTTGACTTGCATATGTTGAACCAGCCTTGCCTCCCAGGGATGAAGCCAACTTGATGTGGTGGGTAAGTTTTTTGATGTGCTGCTGGATTTAGTTTGCCAGTATTTAATTAGGATTTTCACATCAATGTTCATCAGGGATTTTGGCCTGAAGATTTTTTGTTGTTTTTGTGTCTCTGCCAGGTTTTGGTATCAGGATGATGCTGGTCTCATAAATGACTTACGGAAGAGTCCATCCTTTTCAATTGTTTGGGATTGTTTCGGAAGGAATGGTACCAGGTCGTCTTTGTACCTCTGGTAGAATTTGGCTGTGAATTTTTCTAGTCCTGGACTGTTTTTGGTTGTTAGGCTTAATTACTGCCTCAATTTAAGAACTTGTTATTGATCTATTCAGGGGTTCGACTTCTTCCTGGTTTATTCTTGGGAGGGTATATGTGTCCAGGAGTTCACCCACTTTTCTAGATGTTCTAGTTATTTTGTAGGGTGTTTACGGTATTCTCTGATGGTAGTTTGTATTTCTGTGGAATCAGTGGTGATATCCCTTTATCATTTTTCTTTTTTGTCTATTTTGAGTCTTCTCTCTTTTCTTCTTTATTAGTCTAGCTAGTGGTCTATCTATTTTGCTAATATTTTTTTAAAAAAACAACTCCTGGATTCATTGATTTTAAGGGTTTTTCGTGTCTCTATCTCTTAATTTCAGACAAAATAGACTTTAAACCAACAAAGACCAAAAAAGACACAGAAGGGAATTACATAATGATAAAGGGATCAATGCAATGAGAAGAGCTAACTATCCTAAATATATATGCACCGAATACAGGAGCACCCAGATTAATAAAGCAAGTTCTTAGAGTACTACAGAGAGACTTAGACTCCCACACAATAATAGTAGGAGATTTTAACACACCACTGTTAATATTAGACAGATCAATGAGATAGAAAATAAACAAGGACATTCAGGACTTGAACTCAGCTTTGGACCAAGCAGAACTAATAGACTTCTGCAGAACTCTCCACCCCAAATCAATAGACTATGCATTCTTCTCAGTAACATATTGCACTTATTCTAAAAATGACCACATAATTGGAAGTAAAACACTCCTCAGCAAATGTAAAAAAATATGGAAATCATAACAAACAGTCTCTCAGACCACAGTGCAATCAAATTAGAACTCAGGATTAATAAATTCACTCAAAACTGCACAACTACATGGAAACTGAACAACCTGCTCCGAATAACTACTGGGTAAATAACAAAATTAAGGCAGAAATAAACAACTTTTTGAAAGCAATGAGAAAAATAACACAATGTACCAGAATCTCTGGGACACAGCTAAAGCGCTGTTTAGAGGGAAATTTATAGCACTAAATGCACGTAGGAGAAAGCGGGAAAGATATAAAATCAACACCCTAACATCACCCTAAAGTACTAGAGAAGCAAGAGCAAACAAATTCAAAAGCGAGCAGAAGACAAGAAGTAACTAAGATCAGAACAGAGCTGAAGGAGACGGAGACACAAAAAACCCTTTAAGAAATCAACGATTCCAGGAGCTGGTTTTTTGAAAAGATTAAGAAAATAGATAGACTGCTAACCAGACTCATAAAGAACAAAAGAAGGAAAAATCAAATAGATGCAATAAAAAATGATATCATCAGTGATCCCACAGAAATACACACTGCCATCAGAGAATACTATAAACACCTCTATGCAAATAAAATAGAAAATATAAAAGAAATGGATAAATTCCTGGACACATGCACCCTCACAAGTCTAAACCAGGAAGAAGTCAAATCCCTGAATAGACCAACAACATGTTCTGAGATTGAGGCAGTAATTAATAGCCTACCAGCAAAGAAAAAAGCCCAGGACCAGATGGATTCACAGCCGAATTCTACCAGAGGTACAAAGAGGAGCTGGTACCATTCCTTCTGAAACTATTCCAATCAATAGAAAAAGAGGGAATCCTCCCTAACTC
>NW_012100210.1:33215-76587 GCF_000951045.1 Mandrillus leucophaeus | reverse complement strand
CTACCAGAGGTACAAAGAGGAGCTGGTACCATTCCTTCTGAAACTATTCCAATCAATAGAAAAAGAGGGAATCCTCCCTAACTCATTTTATGAGACTAGCATCATCCTGATGCCAAAACCTGGCAGAGACACAACAACAAAAGAAAATTTCAGGCCAATATCCCTGATGAACATTCATGTGAAAATCCTCAATAAGATACTGGCAAACCGAATCCAGCAGCACATCAAAAAGCGTATCCACCGCAATCAAGTTGGCTTCATCCCTGAGATGCAAGACTGGTTCAACATACGCAAATCAATACACATAATCCATCATATAAACAGAACCAATGACAAAAACCACACGATTATCTCAATAGATGCAGAAAAGGTCTTTGATAAGAGCCTCACTGATTTTTATGCTTGCCACAGATGGGGCAACTGAGTTTCTATATTGCTAACACGCAAAACTTACTTCTCATTTTATTTTGATCTTGATGAGCTTCAAAGAGAAAAGCAATCTGCAATATTTATTAAACATTTTTAGAGTCTTCAGACTAAATAACATGACAATATTAGCAAAAGTATATGTACTTCCATTTTCACATTTTCTCAATTGATAACATTTAAAATATCATACACAAAAAAATAGGAAACACTAGTAACAACCCTCCTAATTACCTCATAGTGCTGTGCTTTGAAGTCTACTTTGTAGGGTGAAATACTTTAATAGTTAAATAACAAATTAATTTTAAACAATTAAAAAATAGACCTGTTTCAAAAAAAGGATTCTTAAATTCCATGTATATCATTTTGTTCTCCTAAGCATCCATTTTTACATTAGGAGAGGAAGAAACTTACATAAAATATAATTGAGGGAAAAATTAAATAACGATACACTTTCCAGCTATGAGGTTAATTTGTAATTCATACCTGTGCCATTCTGAAAGCCACTGGATAGCTTCATTCTGATATAAAGGCACTGTTCCCATAGGACTGGACATTTATACACCATAAATGAACAGCTGCACAATATACTGGTTTCCAAGGCTCACATTAGCACCACATTAATCCATGTATATTTGCAAATTGTTGTGATCATTGCTCAGAAATGGCATCAGTTGCAGCTGCAGCAATTCTGAAAATATTTCAGACTTGTGATGGCTGGAACAACAACACAGAAATTATAATCATCTGACATCCATCACCACTGCTCCTTCACTTGATTACACCAGTCAACAAATCCTGGGCAGGAAGACAGTGAAATAAGGAACAACACCAACCTCATATGCTAAAGACGTTTGGGTTCTTTTCTTTGATTCTCACCATCCGAATACTTTACCATCTTTCTTCTATTTTTGAAAACTGTATAATATACAAACAGAATCATAAAAATAAATGATTTTTTAAAGTGTCCACTAGTATGCTACTTTTTAAGTTGCATATGCTCTTTATGCAACTTATAAAGAGATTAGTATGCTCTTTTTAAGTTCTTTTTAGTTCTTTTAAAGAACTAATTCAACAAGGATCTTCTTAAAAATCCTAGTTCCATGTAAAGTGATGTTGTTACTAAATATTATTCTGAATATGATTTTCAATAGAAACATACTTTCTGTTTTCATCCTCCCCTTTGTTTTCTATTTTACATTGACCAAGCTATATTTTCCCATTACTGGAAGACTAAGTATTTTCAGAGTATAGGGTAGATAGATAGGATTTCTTTTTCAATGCTACTGTTTCATGTCTTATCTCTTTATATATTATAGCTCACCAATTTTATACTGAGGGCTACTCTGATAATTAATTTCTAGACATTCACAGTAGACAATTCAGCCTCAAACATTTTATTATGTCACAGGTTTAACTTTTGTGTTAGTATTATTTTTATTCTTTCAGACAAGCTAAGCAAACTTACAAAGTCCGACACTAAGCAAGTGCTTTTAGCCAATATTGAAAATATTTATAGAATACACTAATGAGTGCATATTTATGCCCAATCAACTATTATACAATACTGTTTTCCAAGTCAAGATTTAATTAGACAAAAAATCCCAGTGTTTACCAATATAGAATCTTCAATTGGATGATTCTTGCTTATCTATTTTTCTGATCACAAACTCCACATATTATGTCTGAATATCCTTAGATTTTAAGTGTAATAGTTTATGTCTTATGCATGGTATTCTGTCCACCAGATTTTTGTCTCTTAATAAGATATTTCAAATAACATTTCCTCAAGGAACCCATTTAAAATGTATAATTCAACTATTTTTTAGCAGATTTACAGATCTGGGCAACTAACCATTATCAAAATCTAATCAAGAATATTTTCATCACACTGGCTTTTATTCTTTTAATTGTGTCCTGTACATTGGTGCTGCCATTGGTTTCCACTCTTTTACATCAACATAGTTTTATTCCCACCTGACTCCTTTAGGTTGCCATTATATAATCTCTTTCTCTTCTCTCTCTCTCTCTCTCTCTCACATACACACACACACTACAAGCCCAGTTGTATAGTTACATACATATTACTTTATTCAAATTTTTAAAATAATTTAGGAAAAGAAAGACAAAATATATAAATATACTGTTATTTACTATTTTCTACATACTTCCCTTTAGCACTACTCTGTTTTTTTATGTGGCTTTAAATTAATGTCTGCTCCTTCATTTGTTTGAAACTTGAAGAACTTATTTTTCATGTGTAACAGATCTGATAGCAACAAATTTTATTTCATCTTCATTTTTGAAATATTAATTTTTTTAAAATTTAGAACTTTGGATATGTCACCCACTGCTTTCTTCCTCCATTGTTTCTGTTGAGAAGCCAATTAATAGTATTAGGTTTCTCTCAAATGTGATGAGTTTTTTTGTTTTATTTTGTTTAACTGCCTTCATGATCTTCTTGTCTTTGGCTTTCAATATGTGATGAAGACATGTCTGAGTGTGGATCTCTTGGTGTTTGTCCTACTTGGAGTTTAATGTGTGTCTTGGAAAGATAGATTCATATTGTTCATCATCTTTGGAATGCATTTATCTATTACATTTTCAAATATTTGTTCTGCCTCCTTTTCTATATTCTTTCCTTTTTGTACTCCTATTATGCATATTTTGGAGTTCTTAATGATGCCTCACATTTTTCTAAGGCTCGGTTCCTATCATTTAATTTACTTTTTTCTATCTTTTTTAGATTGAAAAAATCTAAAGTCTATCTTCAAAACTGTATTTTAAAATAATATGTTGTTGTGAGATGATGAACATGTTAATAAGCTTCATTGTGCTAATCATTTCACACTGTACATATATATAAAAGCATCAAGATGTACACTTTAAATATAAATTTTATTTTTCAATTATACTTCAATAAAGCTGAAAAAGCAAAGATAAAAGAAAAGCCATTTCACCATTTAAAATAAAAGATAATATAACGACAAAACTGTAAAGACTGAATACCATCCACACATACACATATGAAGAATTAATGTTTTAGTTCTTTGGTTGGTCATTTGTTTGTTTAATGACTCAATTGAACTATTTCTGTGAAATTCATTTTCACTGTAGTTTAATGTCTCTGACGTCCCTGTTCAGATGTTTTCTTGCTTTTATCTTTTAGCTTGATGACCAATAATATAACATAATCAAATGGGGCTTATTCTAAAGATATAAAGATTCCTTATTATTATTATCTCAGTAAATATAATTTGTCACAGAAATAGAGCAAAAAATGTATCTAATTTTCTCCGTGGATTGTAAAAACTCAGTGGTAAGACACATGTTAAAAGTCTCATTAAAACACTACCTCAAAAAATATTTTATAAAAATAATTTATCTCATTGATTTATTTACCTATTATTTTTAACAGACATAAAATTTAGCATCATGTTTCATGAGAAAACAATGAAACTTTCTCTAGAAAAGGCAAAGAACTAGATAAAGACCTCCTTTATCACCAAAAACATTTACAAATCATCTAAGGCTATGAAAATAAATGAGAGTAAAACTTAAATAGAGGAAGTAAAATTATCCTTATTTGTAGATGATTTTAATATTTACCTTGAAAATCCAATATAATTTTATAAGTTCTCAGAATTTATTATTTTTTAAATTATACTTTAAGTTCATGTGCACAACATGCAGGTTTGATACATAGGTATACATGTGCCATGTTGATTTGCTGCACCCATCAACTCATCATTTAGATTAGGTATTTTTCCTAATGCTATCCCTCCCCCAAACCCTCCCTCCATGACAGGCCCTGGTGTGTAGTATTCCCCACCCTGTGTCCAAGTGATCTCATTGTTCAATTTCCACCTATAAGTGAGAACATGCGATGTTTGGTTTTCTGTCCTTGTGACAGTTTGCTGAACATGATGGTTTACAGCTTCATCCATGTCCCTGCAAAGGACATGAACTCATTCTTTTTTATGGCTACATAGTATTCCATGCAAATCCAACATAAATTAATTAAAATTACAAGTAGTATGATACTTCAATAAGAAGTTGGGCAACAACCACCAGTGAATAAATAAAATTAATGAAACAAATCTATTTATATAAGAAAAATAATTGAAAGACTTAAGAATCAAGAGGAAATGTGCAAGATCTATAGGAAAAACAACTTTACATGCTACTTTAGGTGGCAAAGGAAGACTTGAACAAACATAAAGCAGAAAGCCATGGTCGTTCTTGGCTAAAGTTGCATGAGGTAGAACTAGGTTCTAAGCAGTAGGTGATTAGTTAACTGTGTAGTCAATCTGTTTGGTGACCAGATACCCTCTTACAAAAACTGAGCAGTTGCCTGAGAGCAATCTGTCACCAAACAGATATTTCATCACAATAATGGGTCATGAAAATATAGTTCTTTTTACATTAGAAAATCAAAACCAAGCATATATTGTACTATGAAGTAGTATTTACATTTCAGATGAAGAAGTTTACTCAGAAACTAAACTGTAATTGTAGGGCTGGGTATTGGTTTGTTTGTGTTAAACATCATAATTGAAATTCATAAAGATATCCCCCTAACACCATCAATTCACACAGGAGTATAATAATTGATGTATCGTAATCCTAGAAGAAATAAAAGTACTCCAAAGCACTGGACTGTGCTCTAGGATAAGAGAGTATATTTTGCCTAATTTTAAAAATGCATTTAGTGCACTCTATTTACTGATATTAAAAACAAAAAATATTGACTTTTGCTTGTAAGGTTAATTAACTGTATCTTACAAACGTATTCATTTTTCTATATAAATAATGTCCGAATATAATGCCTGCATGTTTGGGTAATGTTAATAAAGCATTTTCTTTTGCTGGAGTCCTGAATAGAAATGTTTCTGTGGTTCTGCTTTTACAGAGGAAATTTATTGTATTAGGCCACAGCTGTAAATTTTCTCCCTCCAATCCTATAAATTTCTTCTAAATGTTTAATGGTTTATAACTGTAATTATTCTTGTGTGCCAACATTAAACTTTAAAAAGTTTAATTTGGAGACTATTCGGAGAAACTCATCTTTTTTACAGCCTCATAAATAGTCCTTTGATGAAATGAGCAGAGGCTCTGTGTCTGCCCGAGGTGAATACAAATGACACCACATAGTCTATACTTATGGGGAGGAAGTAAATGCACTGATGTCTAAAGTGATCAGCCAGTGTTCAATAGCAATGGCTAGTGATGTGTTCAAAGATGAGAAATGGCACAATTCACAAGCCTTATGTCTTCTTCCTTCTCTTCCTCATTCTATGCCTCCTTTACCTCCTCCTTCTTGTTCTAAAGGTTCTCATTATTTTCAATGAGTTCTAACAAATAGAGGATGGTGTAGAGGCAGCAAATATTGGACATACAAATTCCTAATCCTAAATATGTATAGTTCATGGCTTCTATTTATTTAATGTATTTCAGTGCCACTTTTGAATACTATGTAATGGAGAGTGCATAGCTATGTTATATATTACTAAAAATATATGTTCTTTGCAAAGTTAAATTGCTATATCACACCATTTCAGGGACTAGAGTGAATGAGAACTTCTTTAGTTTCAAAGCAGCTATCAACATTGAGATAAGTAATAGAAACTTTTGAGTGAACCATATTACATAGAGTGCTTCCACATAGGAATTTATAGATAATATTTACTATATATTCAATTAAGATAAAATAACCAGTACATTTTTTGTAATTTAATTCAATTGCAACAAATTGAAAATTTCTTGCCTACAGGTACATAGAAACACAAAAGATTATCATAAGAAAAATCAAAACTTAGTTTTCATTTTTAAATTAGTATATTATTACATTTAAACCTATATGTTACCACAAAACAATGAATTTTCATTTGAATAACTTTTAACAGAAAATATTTCTAATGAATTTTGAAATATATTAATATCTTGACTTAGTCCAAAGCAGATTTCAGATGACAAATAATGAAATATCTACCTTAAATAATTGTTACTTCTATATATTAAATGTACATGCATACATTCATTTGTAGCATATAAATATTTTTTACATTTAAAACTAATATACAACTAAATGAAAACAAATTTTAATAGATAAATAGATGTAAGAGACTTAAGCATGACTAACATCACCTATTTTCTTGTCCAGAGTAATCTGTTTATTCTGTAATTCAAATATGATGTAAATTGCTTAGCCCACTGAGACCTGTGTCAGACAGCTGACTTACAAAAAACAAAAATAATAAATTTATGTTATTTTATGTCACAAATTTTGTGGCAATTTATTAAAGGAACAAGGGAAAAATAAAACAATAAAAATTCAGCATAAGTACTATAATATATGTTAGGGTAAAATGTATGACAACTGTAGCACAAAGGTTGAAGCAGTAGAAATAAAGGCATAAAATTGCAAATTTCTTGTAATATACATGAAGCAGAATAAAATCACTTATTGGTAGATTATGATGTATTCAATGGTGTATTATAAATCCTACAGAAACCACTAAATAACAAAATAAAGAGTTATAAATAATAAACCAACAAAGGAGATGAAGTAAAATCATACACGCACACACATGCGTGCGCACACACACACACACACAGAATGATAGATAAGTGTAGGAGTTTTATTAGCAGGTGGTGGAATAGGAGTTTCTATATTTCATCCCCCTAGAAGAACACCAATTTAAGAATCATATATGGTCTTTGCAAGGACCCCAGAATCTAGCAAAGAACTTGCAGCACCCCAGAAGAGCACAGGACCTCATTTAATTCGGTATAAAGAACGACTTCACTATGATTTTTTTTTTCATCTTCCCCTCCCTGAAGTTGGCACACCTCAGAACCAAGAGAGAGATCCTCTTAGCCCATAATTTCTACCACAAAGGAAAAAAGGAGAGGGGTGTTCCCAATGTCCACCACCTTTCAGAGCACTTCCTGAGATACCTGCTCCTGTCTCATCTCACCCAAAGTGCTGAGGGATCCAGCATAGTTGGAACACTTAGAGGCAACTAAGAACAGAGAGGAGGAGCAGATAGCTCTCAGCAGTCAATATAGCCCCAAGTAGCCATGGATTCCAAGCACACAGCTCACAGCACATTGTGCAGCTCCTAGTTAGCACCATAGCTCTCAGTAGCTGGTACAGTCCTAGCAGCCATCAGAGCTCAACACTTGGTGCAGATAGCTGCCACTCACATGGATTATGGCAGCTGGTGAGAATCTCAGTAGATAATGATGATCACTGTAGATGGTATGATCTTCAGCAGACTATGGATCTCAGCAGTCATCCAGGATCTCAACAGTGGCTGTGACTCTTTGTAGCTGGCTAGGCTCTGCAGAATTCAGAGAAGGCATACAATTCTGGCACTTCTCCCTCACGAGAAAGGGAAGGAGAGAAGGAGAGTTTCGCCTGATATTCTGGCCTCTCAGTTCACAATCCTAGGAGAAAGGAGATAGTGACTCTCAGTACCCGGTGTGGATCAGCAGGATTGGGAAAAGATGCACAATTCTGATTTTTATTTTTCAGGAAGGAAAGGAAAAAGTGAAACTTGTACCAGCATCTCAGCATTTTAGTATACTCTCCTAGGGAAAAGGAGTGGGCAACTTTTAGCACCCAGCTCAGTTCTGCAGATTTAGAAGAAGGCTCATGATTCTGAGATTTCTCCCAAAAGACAGGGAGAGTACGGAAACATTCACATTCTGAGGGACTTCAAGAATCTCTAGCTGGGTTGAGTGAAGGGAAAAACTCAGCTAGAAATTCTTGAAGACTGAAATCTGTTTTATGGATGTGCATGGCTGCTGAAGCCAGTCATAAAGACTAGCAGAGGTCATTGTTCCTGTAAGTACACAGCTTTACAAAACAATGCAAAGCTACTAGGAATGTGAAGAATCAGGAAAACATGACACTATAAAAGGAACAAAATAAATCTTCAGTAACAGACCACAAATAACTGGAGAACAGCGAATTACCTTCACAGAATTCAAAATAATCGTCTCAAAGAAGCTTAATGATATGTAGGAGGATAGATGTATAAACAAAATGGGAAAAATGATGCATAAGCAAAATCAGAATATTAACCAAAAAATAGCAACCAGTGAAAGGAACCAAACAGAATTCTGAAGCTGAAGAATATAATAATTGAATAGAACAATGCAATAGAAAGCTTCAGCAGGAGACTTAACCAAGTAGTAAAATGACTCAGTGAATTTGAAGACAGGTCGCAGGTATTATCCAGTCAGAGAAACAAAAGGAAAATGAATAATAAAAAATGAAAGAAAAATAAGGAACATAAGGGATATCATAAAGTTATCCAACATAAACACTATGGGGAACTCTGAAGAGAAAACAGAGAGAGAAAGCATATTTTAAAAATACACAAAAACCATGTATTTCCTATATCTAGAAAGAAAATTTGGACATCCAGATTTTTGAAGCCCAGAAGACTCCAAATGGGAAAAACCCAAAGAAGTATACACCAAGACATATTATTATCAAATTGGCAAAATTTGGAGACAAAAAATTTTGAAAACAGCAAAGAAAAACTAAACCATTGTGTAAAATAAATCCCCTCTAAAACTATCAGCAGATTTCTCAGTAGAAATCTTTCACAGCAGAAGGGAGAGGGAAATAAAAAATAATGACTAACCAGTGATTGTATATGCATCAAAAGTGTCTATTACAAAGGAAGGAGAAATAAAGTCATTTCTAGACAAAAGTTGAAGGAACTTGTTACCAGCATACACTCCTTACAAAAATGCGAAGGAAATTCTTGAAGATGAAATAAAAGAAATATAAACAACAACACAAAAGCATATGAAAATATGACTCACTTTATAAAGCTAACTATAAAGACAAAATAGTATACTGTTTTACTATAATGATAATATGGAAGTCATTCATAATTTTCATATAAAATTAAAAGTCAAAAAGATTAAGAATAAATATAAGTATAAATATGTTATTGAATCCATAATATTAAACAATATAAACTATGTTATCAATAACAAAGTACCGGTTGGGGGAGTAAAACTATAGATATGGATGAAAGAAATATATTACCAATTTAAATTGGCCTATTATATGTACAAGGTATTTTATGTAAGCCTCATGGCCACCTTAAAAATTAATATATATGGAAGAAACACAAAAGAGAAAGAGAAAGGAGTGAAAAAAATCACTAAAAAAATCAAGAAAACACCAAAGACAATATGAGGAGAAAAAAGAAAAGAAAGAACTACAAGAAAGACAGTAAACAATCAACAAAATGTCAATAAGAAGTCTTTATTTCCCAACAATTAAGTGAATTAAAATCCTCACTAAAAATATGTAATCACTAAATTGATTAAGAAAAAAATGGAAAACACCCAACTAGATACTACCAAAAGAGATTCACTTTATGTTTAAGGTTTAGGAACATGTAGAGTGGAATTGTAGGGATAGAAAAAGATATTTATTGAAAATAGTATAATAAAGAGAGTAGGGGTAACTATACTTAGACAGAATGGTATTTCAGTTACAATTGATTCTCAGAGACAAAAAAAAAAAGGACACTATATTAAGATAAAAGGAGCAATTTTCAGGAAGATGTAACTAATACAGCAAATATTAACATATAAATAAAGGAACAAAGGGACAGCAATTCAATAATAGTAGGAAACTTCAATGACCCACTTTCAACAACAAATAGGACCCACAAACAGAATTAATAAGGATTAATTAATATTAATTAAATTAATTAAATTAATTAATAATAATTAAACAGAATTAATTAATAAGGCAGCAACAGTTTTGAAAAACACTGTAGAGAAAATAAACCTAACAGACATATCCAGAACATGCCATCTAATAGCTTCAGGATTAACATTCTTCTCAAGTGCATATGGAACATTCTCCATGATAGAGCGTATTTTGGGCTTAAAATGAGTCCTCACAAAATTAAGAAGAATAAAATCATATCAAGTATCTTTCCTGACTACAAATGTAAGAAACTAGAAATTAATAACATAAGGAAAATTAGAAAACAAAAAAAACGTAGATATTTAATAAAACACTTATGAACAACTAATGGGTCAAAACAAGAACAAAAAAGAAATAAGAAAATATCATATGGAAACTGAAAATTAAAACACAACACAGAAAAACTTACAGAATACACCAAAAGCAGTGCATAGATGTGTATAGTGATAAACACCTAAATTATAAAAGAAGAAAGATCTCAAATAAACAACCTAACTTTAGACCTCAAAGAACTCAAGAAAAAGAAAAACTAAGTGAAAGTTTCAAAAGGATAAAATAATAAATGAAAGAGAAACTAGAAAAACAATAGAATAAGTCAATGTAAAACTAAGAGTTGGCTTATTGAAAAGACAAACAAAATAGATCAACCCTTAGGTAGACTAAGAAGGAAAAGAGACAACATAAAACTTTAAAAATTAAAAATGAAGGAGGACACATTACAACTGAATGCCACAGAAATAAATAGGATCAAAAGATACTGGTATAAATAATTATATGCAAACAAATTGGATAACTCAGAAGAAATTGCTAAAAGTATACACCTATGATGACTGAATCAGTAAAAAGTACAAAGTATAAACAAATTAATATTGAGTAAGAAGATTGGATCAATAATCAAAAAACTTCTGTCAAAGAAAAGTTCAGTACTAGATGGCTTTACAGGTGAATTCTATCATTTAGCAACAGTAAAAACCAATTCTTCTCAAACTCTTATGACGTCACTGAAGGGGAGGGAACATGACCAAAATCATTTTATGAAGCCAGCATTACCCTGATACCAAAGCAAGAGAAAGATACCACAAGAAAATAAAAATACAGGCCAACATCCCTGATACAGATGCAAAACTATTCATCAAAATACTAGCAAACTGAATTCAACAGCGCATTAAAAGGATCATATACCATGAGCAAGTAAGATTTATCTCAGGGACTCAGCACTAGTTCAACATACATAAATCAATTCACATGATTTACTATGTTTATAAAGGATAAAAATCACAAAGTCATCTCAATAGATGCAGAAAACACATATAAATAGTCCTAATTTTTGAAATCTATAAGGAACTTAAATCAACAAGTCACACACAAATAATTCCATTACAAAGTGAGTGAAGAATATAGATACTTCTCAAAAGAAGGCATACAAGCAGCCAACAACCATATGAAAAAATGTTTGCTATAATTAATTATCAGAGAAATGCAAGTCAAAACCATAATAAGATACAATTTCACACCAGTCAGAATGACCTTTGTTAAAAAGTCTGAAAACAACAGATGCTGGTGAGGCTGTGGAGAACAGGGGATGTTTATATACTACTGGTGAGAATATATATTAGTCCAACCACTGTGGAGAGCAGTTTGAAGATTTCTCAAGGAACTAAGTGTTAAACTACCACTTGATCCAGCAATGCCATTACTGGGTGTATACCCAAAGGAAAATATGTCATTCTATCAAAAAACACATATATCCATATGCTCAACACAGCACTAGTCACAATAGTCACTAGTGCCCATCAACACTGGATTGGATAAAGAATGTGTGGAATACTACACCGCCATAAAAATGAATGAAATAATGTCATTTGCAGCAACATGGATGCAGCTGGAGATTCTTACCCTAAGTGAACAGACATAGAAACAGAAAACCAAACACTGAACATTCCTGGAAGATGGATTCATTCACATGTCAAACCTCAGCATCAATGCAATATACCTTTATAACAAATCTGAACATATACCCTGTGAACCTGTAATAAAAGTTGAAAAAAAAGCCAAAAAAATATATTGCATTTGCTTGTATAAAAAAGAAGAAATAGAAAGTTTGAACAGCCCTGTAACTATTAAACAAATAAAAACCCTTCCACAAGGAAAAAATAAGAAAAGCACTTAATAAACTGTAATACCCTTTTATGCCTTTCATAATGAAAAAGTTCAACAAAATAGGAATAGAGAAAAATTACCATAGTATAATAAAGACCATATATGAAAAGTCTACAGCTAATGTTATACTCAACAGTGGAAAACTGAAAGCTTTTCCAGTGAGGTCAAGAACAAAGAAAGGATGTCTATTCTTGAAACTTCTATTCAACATGGTATTGGAAGTCCTAGACAGAGAAATCACACCAGAAAAAAAATAATAAAAGTTATCCCAATTTGAAAGAAAAAATAAAGTTGTTTCTGTTTGCAGATGACATGATTTTATATAAAGAAAACCTTAATGATGCCACAAACAAGCAACAAAAAATCCTTGCTAGAACTAATAAAGAAATTAAGTAAATTTGCATAAAATTAACAAAAATCAGTTGGTTTTCTACATAATAATAACAAAGCATTTGAAAAATAAGTTAGAAAAATGATTTCATTTATAACAGCATAAATAATTAAAATACTTCGGCATCAACTTAAGTAAGGAAGGGAAAATCTTGTTCATTGAAAACTAAAAAATTTGATTAAAATAAATAAGATACAAACAAATGGAAAGACATTCCATGATCTTGAATTAAAAGCAATATTTTTGGCCTGGCGCAGTGGCCTCTGGGAAAGCCAAGGCAGGCAGATTAAGTGAGTCCTGTAGTTTGAGACT
The DNA here is from genome assembly GCF_000951045.1 of Mandrillus leucophaeus. Classification (NCBI taxonomy): domain Eukaryota; kingdom Metazoa; phylum Chordata; class Mammalia; order Primates; family Cercopithecidae; genus Mandrillus; species Mandrillus leucophaeus. The sequence continues at coordinate 63,547 of NW_012100210.1, read as the reverse complement.
AGACGGGAAAACCCGTCTCTACACAAAATGCAAAAATCAGTCTGGTATGGTGGCGTGTGCCTTTAGTGCCAGCTGCTGGGGAGGCTGAGGTCAGAGGATCACTTGAGCCTGGGAAGGGGAGGTTGCAGTGAGCCAAGCCAAGATTGTGCACTGCACTCTTGCCTCGTGACAGATCAAGACTATGTCTTGAAGAGAAAAAAGAAAAGACAATATTCTTAAAATGCCCACACTACCTGAAGTATACTACAGCTTCAATGCAATCCTTAAATTCCAATAGCATTATTTTTTACAGAAACAGAGAGAATCTCTAAAATTGATATGGACAACAAAAGTTACCAAATAGCCAAAATAATCTTGCAAAAAAGAATAAAGTACTATAGCATCACACTCTTTGACCTTAAAGATATTATAAAACGATATTAGGTAAAATAGCGAAGTATTAGCATAAAGATAGACATATAGACTAATTGAACAGAATGTAAATCACAGAAATAAATCTATGCACATATTGTCATCTGATCTTTGACAAAGGTCCCAAAAATACACAATGGGGATTGGATAGTGTTTCCAATAAATGTATTGGGAAAACTGGCTATACACATGCAAAAGAATCAAACTAAAACCTTATCTTACCCCTTACAGAAGTCAACATGAAATGGATTAAATACTTAAATATAAGAAATTGTAAATCGTCTCAACTAAAACATACTGGAAAGTCTCACAACATTGGTCCTGGCAATGATTTCATGAATGTGACAAGAGCCAGGAAAAAAAAAAAGTGTGACTACATCAAACCAAAAAAGCTTCTGCCTGATGAAGACAAATGAAAAGGGGATCTATAAAATGGTTCAATATTGTTATTCTCTGTGACTATTTGAGTTTTTTATTTGTGTTTACAATTTAAAGATTTGATAGACACAACCCAAGGTTTTGTTTATTTATTTATCTGTCAATGGATAAATGGATAAACAAAATGTGGTATATACAGAAAACATGGTATATACACAAAAAAAGGTATTAACTGGCCTTATAAAGGAAGAAAATTTGGACTCACACGACAATATGAATAAACTTTGTGGACATTATGCTAAATGAAATAAATCACAACAAAAGGACATTTATTGTAGGATTCAATCAATATGAGATATCTTGTGTAATCAAACTCATAGAAATAGAAAGCAGAATGGTAGTTGCCAGGGGCTAGGAGGAGGGAGAAAAGGGGAGCTGTCACTTAATATGTAGAGTTTCAGTTTTACGAGATGGTAAGTTCTGAAGATTGGTTCCACAACCATGTGAACATGCTTAACCCTACTCAATTGCACATTTAGAAATAAGATGGTACATTTTATGTTATGTTTTTTACCACAATAAAAAAAAAAGGTAAAGCAGCGAAAGAGTGTAAACAGCAGCAAAGTGTAATATTTTTGTTTGTTAAGTGTAAATTTGAGTTTATAACATTTAATATGTTACTAAAGTTGAATCATTTGGTTTTATAAATGTGCCTGATAGTCTTTTTATTTCTTATATTAACTGTATATTCTTGTACTTAATTCATTTTTTGCCTTACATTCTAATGTTTTTTAGTCAATTTGTGTAAGCTTTTTAAATATCAAAAGTTATATTTGTTGCTACAAACATAAAAGAAAAATTAAGAATTAACTATGTCCAATTCTGACTGGTTGAGACAATTTATAAAATAATTTTTATAAGTTATTGGATGATCATGAAAACCAGCTTTATTGAAACAGATTCAGGAAATAATGACATGGCAGCAACTAGAAGTCACAAGAATAAATAAGAAATTCTGAGGCATTTATAGGTGACATTATGTCCAGGATTTGCATTAAGTTACCCTGCAACAAGTAGGTGGGAGTGTAAATGAAACAGGCTGAATATTGATCATTGTTTAAACTACGTTATGGGCACATGGATTAATTATGGTAGACTACATGTTTGAGAAAAGTCTGTAATACATTATTTAATTTCATAAAATTACGTTATATTTAAGGGATAACTAGTGTAATAATTTTGAAGATAAAGATGCCAATAATCACATTAAATGTAAGTACTCTAAATGCTTCATTTAAATGTGAGAGATCATGATGTTGAATAAAAAGCCAAGTCTACTTATATGCTGCCTATAAAAATGCACTTTAATTATGAACAGAGAAATAAATTAAAATAATATGTTTGAAAAAGGGTATGGCATGCTAACACCAATCATAAAAGGGCTAGTGTAATATATTAACATCAGACAAAATAGATTACAAAGAAAAAAATATTACCAGAGATAAACAGGTTATTTTGAAGAGTAAGAGATCAATCACTCTTCAAATTTCAATAGTCCTAAAGATTTATACAGATAATCACAGAGCTTCGAAATACCCAAAGTAAAAACTGATTGAACTGAAAGGAGAAAAAGCAAATCTACAATTACAAGCAAAGATCTTAACGCCCTTTTCTCAATGATAGAAAGAACAAGTAGATAGAAGATCATCAGTAATATAGATGATCTGACCAACTTTACAAACAAAATTTGCCAATTTGATATTTATAGATTACGCACCATCAACAGCAGAACACCATTATTTTTAAGGAAACATGCGACATTTGCCAAGATAGATGATATTCTGGAACATAAGACAAATCTCAATTGTTTTAAAGGATTCAAGGCATACAAGATACATTCTCTGGACTTTTCCATCAATTAAACTAAAAGAGAAATCAATAATAAAAAAATAACCTAGAAAATCCCAAGACATATGAAGGAATAAAAGTGAAAATTAGTTGTAATTTTGAGCTGAAGCAAAATGAAACTGCAACATATCAGAACTTGTGTGGAGCTGTTAAAATAGCACATTTATAACATTTACAAAGGACATTTATAATTAAAAGGCTATACCAGAAAAAAGATCTAAAGTCAATGGCCACAGTTTTCATCTTAACACACTGTAAAGAAAAGTGAGAATTAAATGCAAATAAGTTAAAAAAGGTCTGAATGAAAACATGAAATCAGTGAAATAGGAAATGGGAAAAAAACAAGTTTCCAAAATCTTGAATAAAAGAGATTATATCACTGCATATTCTACTGGAAACAAAAGTGTAATGTAATAAATGTTATATACAACTTTATGCCAATATTTCTGAAGACTTAGTTAAAATGTACAAGTTTTTGAGAGACAAACTCATAGCACAATAACAAATAGATAACATGCATATATATATGTAAATATATATTAAAAAAGAAATTGAATTTGTAAGTCAAACTCTTTCAACAAAAACAAACCTCCAGACGCTAACGACTTCACTGGTTAATTCTACTAAACATTTAAAAACACAAAACGGCAATTCTACAAAATTTGGCTAGAAACTTGAAGAGAAGGAAAATCATAACTTACACTGTGAAGGCAGTATTACCCTGACATTACAACCAGAAAAATACTGTAAAGGAAAAGACAGTATGGACCAACATTTCTCACTAACATAGATTAAAAAAAAAAAAAAACTGAATAAAAATCTAGCAAAGAAATCTAATACTATACAAAAACTATAATACATTTTGAATGCGAAATTTATCATCGGAATAAAAAGTTGCCTTTACATGCAAGTGTCAGTCCAGGTAATTCACAATATTTACAGCTTTTTTTTTTTTTTTCTTTTTTGAGACGGAGTCTTACTCTGTCATGCAGGCTGGAGTGCAGTGGCGCAATCTTGGCTCACTTGAACCTCTGCCTCCCCAGTTCAAGCGGTTCTCCTGCCTCAGCCTCCCAAGTAGCTGGGACTACTGGTGTACACCACCAGGCCCAGCTAATTTGTTATATTTTTAGTAGAGATGGTGTTTCACCATGTTGGCCAGGCTAGTCTCTAACTCCTGACCTCAGGTGATCTGCCCGCCTTGGCCTGCCAAAGTGCTGGGATTACAGATGTGAGTCACTGTACCTGGCCACAATTTTTTTTTCTTTTAAGTAAAACTGTGATCATGTGACTAAGGCATAGAGGAAGCATTTGGCAAAACTCAACTTTTATCATGATGAAAATCTCTCATGAAAGAATAGAAAAGAAGTCTTCAACTTGATACAGGACATAAACACGAAAACCAGCAACTTGTGCTATACTTAATGGCAAAAGAATGAATGTTTTATAAGTTTGGTATCAAAGTAAAAATATCTGCTTTCACTACTCTATTCATCATCGTACTAGACATTTTAGCTAGTGCAATAACGGGAGAAAAAAGAAAATCATACAAACTGGGAAGGAAAAAACAATACTCCCTAAAATCAGATGAAATGATTATGTAGCATATTACACAATCCCAGGAAATCTACAAAAATATTATACAACTAGCGAATTTATCAAGAGCACAGAATACAAAGTAAATACACACACACACACGAAGAATATGTGTACTAGGAATGAACAATTGGAAATAAGCAGTTTTAAAACATATTCATAATGGTCCCTTAATCAATGGAATTATCACATTGTCTGAATTCTCTCTGGCATAATCTCTGTGTTTTTCTATTGGCTAAGATTTTTCTGGAGTATCTGATAGAAAGAGGGGGGTTATTTAACCTCTCTGATAGAAAAAAAAAACATTTATTTATTGGAATTTAGTTAAGTATCTTTCCTGGTACTCTTTGCAGGGATTTTACTATGTATACATTTAAATCCGTCTGAATCCAATCAATACATAAATATCACACAGCAGGTTAAACAGGGAAAGTGAGATATGAAGATTATGCAACTCTGCTAAAGAAGTAACTATAAGTGTAAGGAAACTCTGTATGGTGCCTGAGGAATGAGAGATAGTACTCAAGGAAGGACAAACTTGGAAAGAGTCCAGATTTTGTTGGAGACTTAGTTCAGCCAACTGATAGAGAAATTTACTGGTTTGCCTGATTCAGAACTGGTCTGCAGTCAGTGGGCAAACAAGCAGTGTCAGTGAAGCTTGCTGAGAACTCTGTAAAACTGCTGCACAGGGTCTGCAGAAGGAATCCCAATGCAGGTGAAGGTGGGGTTTTTTAGCCTTACTTCCATGAACAGGGCTGCTGGAAGCTTATTGACAGGCAGGACCTTGTCTGCAACATTGATGTTCTCAGTTCCACACCACTGGTAACCCACTGAGCAGCAGCAGGAAACAGCAAGAGAGCCTCTTTCTCCCCCAAGGTCCCTCTAGCTCTCTCTACTGAGAAGTATCAGATGGTGCTCACCATAAAGGAGGATGCTTTAATTCTGTCCATTATGGCAGGGCATTTACTGAAGGAAAAATTTGAATTGATAACCGGCATACTGTTTAAAGTCCTTTATCCTGCAGGTTACTTAAGTCAAATGAAGAGTATTCAACTGTGTGCTGTAATAGTTCTATTTTCACAAGCTATGATCAATAAAGAAATATAAACTATTCCTGGACTTTCCAGACATAATTATGACTCTTTAAAAGTTATTTTTTTTAATTTACCCATTTATTTTCACCAACACAAAAAACCTACCATGATCATTACATTTGTTACCTATAGTTTCACATTGTTCTTTCACCCATTTTTTGTCTCTATATCCTTATTTTATACAACTTTCCCTTTCTGTATGCAACTTCATCCCAATTACCATTCGAATTTCTTTATGACCTCACATTGTCATCTCTTAATGCTTTAAACAGATTTATTAAAGTAGAATTGACACAAGATAATCATCCATATTTAAAATATACCATCAAATACATTTTAATATATGAATAGAACTGAAAAATCATGACACACAAGATAATAAACACAATCATCAACTCCAGAGTTTCACAGGCTTCACTGGACTCTCTTATTAACCTTTCCACTCCATACACGGATTTTCAGGTAACCACAGATCAGCTTTCAGTCACCATAAGATTCCCTTATTACCTCTTGAATATTTCTAGATTGTGTAATTAAATCATCTCTCTTATTTCTGATTTTGGAAATTTGTGAACTTTCTATTTCTTGTTGATCAGTTTGACTACAGATTTATCATGATCTTCTCAAATAACTAGGTTTCAATTTAATCTGTTTTCTCTATTTTGTGTTTTCTATTTCATTGATTCCTGATCTGGTTTTTATTATTATAATTTATCTGTTTAAATTAAATTTAATTTGTTCTTTCTATAGTGTTGCAAGATGAAATATGAGATTATCTTTTTAAAAATATCCACTTACTGATGTATTTTAAAAATGTTTCTTAAATATTAATGAAATTCTTATCATTTAAAACTGAAGCTACATCTCATACATTTCAAGTTGCATTTGTATTTTCATTTAGTTCAATATACTCCCTTATTTCCTTTCTGATTCCTTCCTTGAGACACTCATTATTTAATAATATATTTAATAAGTGTTTAATTTACTTTCTGAATATTTGGAAATTTTCCAGAGATCTTTCTGGTATTTTCTGGTATTGGTATCTTACATCTCATGTATTTATTCACACATTTATCAGTGTTCTTCATTTATTTGTGGTATCATTTTCAAAACAGTTTATCCCTGAAGATATGTCCTAACTTATATACGATTATATAGCAGAATAATTCAAAACTCAGTAAGAAATTCGTGTAAACTGTATATAATAGATGATATAAATGTAAGAGGATAACACAAAAATAGTTTAATCAAATTTACGTAATATTTTTAATAGAATGAAAGTTCATGTAATTTATAATTGAAGTTCCAATAACATTCATGATGAACAAGTAATCAATAAATATGTTGATATTTAGCAGTTACACAGCTCAGTCCCCCAACATGTGTTTTAGCAATGCTCATTTAATGTTAGACCATGTCACTATAACTAGATATTTATGAAATTTAATTATATTGATTAAATGGTATATTATTAATATAAGGTATTTTTGAGGATTTACAAGTATATCATGGATATATTGCTGTATACACTCATGAATGTCTTTTAAGAAATCATTAAAGTATCTATTTAACCTCCCTAATGATCCTATTAAACTTCAATTTAATGCCTAGTTAAGTATGCTTAGGGAAAATCATTTAGGCTGTGACCATACAGATTAAATGAATTAAAGAATCAAAATGTTATCTGAATAATTTTAGCCAATAGTAAATTTTAAAGTCTAAATTAGCTAGGCCAGATGTCTACTTTGATTGTATATGTTAGATACATCTATATAACTCTTACATTATTCTTTTTTCAAAGAGTAAAATTTAAATTTTATTAAAACTATGATGGAAGATCCTCAAGGTAGAAAACATTTGTTCATTTCTGTACTTCACAGTTGAACATGGACTAATTGAATTAACAGAATGTATAGAGGTTATGCATAGTAAATTCTTAATAAAAACAGCTAAACCTGAATTAGAAGCACTAAATGATATTTACATAAAATCAATTTTCATAGAGTATAAAATTTTATAGTTCTTATCACAGATTTTATAAAATATTATTATATGGTCAACCCTTGAACAATACTGGTTTTAACTGTGTGGGTACACTTAAACACAGATTTTTTTCAACCAAAGTTACACTGAGTATGTAACTCCTGCTTTCCTGTCTATTAATATCTCCTTCACCTCTTCTGCCTCTGCCACACCCGAGACAGCAAAACCAACCCTTCCTCCTCCTCATCCTCAGCCTACTCAATGTGAAGACAGGAAAGATGAAGACCTTTGTGATGATCCACTTCCACTTGATGAATAGTAAATACATTTTCTGTGTCTTATGATTTGTAATAACTTTTTTAGCTTATTTTATTGGAAGAATGCAGAATGAAATATATATATGATGCATAAACTGACTTTATTTTATTAGTAAGGCTTCTTGTCAACAGTTGCTTTTAGTTCTTAAGTTTTGGGGGAGTCAAAAGTTATATGTGGATTTTTGACTGCACAAGTGTCACTCCCCTAACTTCCATGTTGTTCAAGGGTAAATTGCATGGTAGTAAAAATCTTCCAAGAGTTTTTAATGTAAAATTAACCCAGGAGACTCTCCTAGTATTGTCTGTGCTTGTATAAGTAATGAAGATTTGGACACTAAATACCTTACCTCAGACAAAAATCATGGCAACTATCTAACAAAGTAAGCAATTTTATTGATTCATTATCTCAATAAACATGTTAGTCACATTATACATATATTTTTTCATTCATTATGTAAATGCCACTCTTCTGGATGCCGAATCATATTTGAAGATGACAAGTGCATAGAAACTTAACTTGTCAATCTAAAAGGGTAAAGTATAAGCAAATAAAACCATTAAAAAGTACAACTATATTGTGACTAATGCAAAAAAATGTATAAGTGAAAATATTTAGATGTTCAGAAAACTAGGAAATTATTTCTAAATATTATAAACAAGGAAAAGTTTGTAATACAAATAAAATTTTACCTTGTTCTTGAAAAATTGGCAATATTTGGAAAATATGGGGATTGTAAAATGAAGAACTAGACATACTCCATTAGAGTAAAGTTATGATGGTGGTTTCCTGTCTGTCCAGGAAACCGTGGGCTGTAAGTTTGGCTGGAGTACATTAGAAGGAAAATTGTAAAGAAGATGAGTTAGCAAATTTCTGCATTTACTGGGGCAATGGGTGAATTAAGTGTCAAAATAAGGCGTTCAGACAGTGACAACATTTTCTAAAGTGGATGTTTTGATAATAACTTTTCAGAGAACAAATCATGTTTGTTAATTTGAATGTTTCCATCAACTTATATAACTTAAATATCATTTGTTTAAATAAGTTTGACCATACTTTGCAGGGAAATAAATAAAACCTAAAATATTTCTTCAGAAAACTAAAAGTCCTCCTTATCCCTAACCTACCAAAAAAAAAAATAATAACAATTTTATTTCTCTAACTTTTCTTCCTGTAACAGTACAACAAATGATACAGCAGTATCATTCACCTCAGGCCCCCACTGTTTTTATGATGTAGCAGATCCTCCAGTTCTCATGAATAGTGATCTATAATCCCATTGAAGTTGCTGTGTTAGCTGTCTCTTATACACATCTAGATGTGTATAAGAGACAGGTATATAATAGATGATATAAATGTAAGAGGATAACACAAAAATAGTTTAATCAAATTTACGTAATATTTTTAATAGAATGAAAGTTCATGTAATTTATAATTGAAGTTCCAATAACATTCATGATGAACAAGTAATCAATAAATATGTTGATATTTAGCAGTTACACAGCTCAGTCCCCCAACATGTGTTTTAGCAATGCTCATTTAATGTTAGACCATGTCACTATAACTAGATATTTATGAAATTTAATTATATTGATTAAATGGTATATTATTAATATAAGGTATTTTGAGGATTTACAAGTATATCATGGATATATTGCTGTATACACTCATGAATGTCTTTTAAGAAATCATTAAAGTATCTATTTAACCTCCCTAATGATCCTATTAAACTTCAATTTAATGCCTAGTTAAGTATGCTTAGGGAAAATCATTTAGGCTGTGACCATACAGATTAAATGAATTAAAGAATCAAAATGTTATCTGAATAATTTTAGCCAATAGTAAATTTTAAAGTCTAAATTAGCTAGGCCAGATGTCTACTTTGATTGTATATGTTAGATACATCTATATAACTCTTACATTATTCTTTTTTCAAAGAGTAAAATTTAAATTTTATTAAAACTATGATGGAAGATCCTCAAGGTAGAAAACATTTGTTCATTTCTGTACTTCACAGTTGAACATGGACTAATTGAATTAACAGAATGTATAGAGGTTATGCATAGTAAATTCTTAATAAAAACAGCTAAACCTGAATTAGAAGCACTAAATGATATTTACATAAAATCAATTTTCATAGAGTATAAAATTTTATAGTTCTTATCACAGATTTTATAAAATATTATTATATGGTCAACCCTTGAACAATACTGGTTTTAACTGTGTGGGTACACTTAAACACAGATTTTTTTCAACCAAAGTTACACTGAGTATGTAACTCCTGCTTTCCTGTCTATTAATATCTCCTTCACCTCTTCTGCCTCTGCCACACCCGAGACAGCAAAACCAACCCTTCCTCCTCCTCATCCTCAGCCTACTCAATGTGAAGACAGGAAAGATGAAGACCTTTGTGATGATCCACTTCCACTTGATGAATAGTAAATACATTTTCTGTGTCTTATGATTTGTAATAACTTTTTTAGCTTATTTTATTGGAAGAATGCAGAATGAAATATATATATGATGCATAAACTGACTTTATTTTATTAGTAAGGCTTCTTGTCAACAGTTGCTTTTAGTTCTTAAGTTTTGGGGGAGTCAAAAGTTATATGTGGATTTTTGACTGCACAAGTGTCACTCCCCTAACTTCCATGTTGTTCAAGGGTAAATTGCATGGTAGTAAAAATCTTCCAAGAGTTTTTAATGTAAAATTAACCCAGGAGACTCTCCTAGTATTGTCTGTGCTTGTATAAGTAATGAAGATTTGGACACTAAATACCTTACCTCAGACAAAAATCATGGCAACTATCTAACAAAGTAAGCAATTTTATTGATTCATTATCTCAATAAACATGTTAGTCACATTATACATATATTTTTTCATTCATTATGTAAATGCCACTCTTCTGGATGCCGAATCATATTTGAAGATGACAAGTGCATAGAAACTTAACTTGTCAATCTAAAAGGGTAAAGTATAAGCAAATAAAACCATTAAAAAGTACAACTATATTGTGACTAATGCAAAAAAATGTATAAGTGAAAATATTTAGATGTTCAGAAAACTAGGAAATTATTTCTAAATATTATAAACAAGGAAAAGTTTGTAATACAAATAAAATTTTACCTTGTTCTTGAAAAATTGGCAATATTTGGAAAATATGGGGATTGTAAAATGAAGAACTAGACATACTCCATTAGAGTAAAGTTATGATGGTGGTTTCCTGTCTGTCCAGGAAACCGTGGGCTGTAAGTTTGGCTGGAGTACATTAGAAGGAAAATTGTAAAGAAGATGAGTTAGCAAATTTCTGCATTTACTGGGGCAATGGGTGAATTAAGTGTCAAAATAAGGCGTTCAGACAGTGACAACATTTTCTAAAGTGGATGTTTTGATAATAACTTTTCAGAGAACAAATCATGTTTGTTAATTTGAATGTTTCCATCAACTTATATAACTTAAATATCATTTGTTTAAATAAGTTTGACCATACTTTGCAGGGAAATAAATAAAACCTAAAATATTTCTTCAGAAAACTAAAAGTCCTCCTTATCCCTAACCTACCAAAAAAAAAATAATAATAACAATTTTATTTCTCTAACTTTTCTTCCTGTAACAGTACAACAAATGATACAGCAGTATCATTCACCTCAGGCCCCCACTGTTTTTATGATGTAGCAGATCCTCCAGTTCTCATGAATAGTGATCTATAATCCCATTGAAGTTGCTGTGTTAGTGACTTTACATAAAAGTTACTACTTTAGAAAAAGAAGAGCAGGAAGAATTCAATAATTCCCCATAAGAATTAAATGTTAATGTTGAACTTCTGGCATCGATAAGGTCAGTTGATGTATCGGTTAGGAATTGGGTCCTAACTGGAAAGTGGCATAAAATTCAGACCAAAAGTAGCTTCAAGAGGCAATTATTGGTTGATGTGACTGTAATATTAAGTGCAAAGTTAGTTTAAGAAGCAGTTAAATGGAATGTTTATGGCCACAGTATTTATTTTCATCACACTATCACTCAGCCTCACCTTTTTGCCCAATTTATTTTTCTTCTCTTTCCTTCTTTACAAGCCACTCTTAGCAGCTTTAGATCTGACACACCACAGTTTCAATCAAGCAGTACAATGCAGGTTTCTTTCTCAGATGATCCATCAACAGTATTAATCTCGTTTCATTGGTATTTGTCAAAATGGAAAATAGATTTTGATTAAAATTTTCTGATGTATGGATTGTTTGTGCTTTCGTTATTAGTTTTAGGTAAGGGAAACTTATGTGGCAATATGAAATATTCCTAAGACTTCTCCCTCAACCAAAAAGTATTTTCATATTTTGTTCAATGTCAAATCTAAGACTTCATGAAAAGCTATACCTGCCTTCCCACTTTTGAGCCTAGGGTCAGGCATTTATAACTTACTGTAATATCCCCTTTTACTATACTCCTGAAACTGTTTTATCTAATCAGTCCAGTAAGCTCCTGGTAAAATTTCTGGATCCAGGCACTTCCCCTTATTCTTAATCTGTTCATCTTTATAGTCTACTTTCTTCTGTGTGTAGATATTAAAAAATATATTTTTACAAGAATATGCAGGAAAGTTTTTGTTGAAGAAGAAGACTGTGTAATATTCATTTTGACTAGAAAGTAAAAGAAAATCACTTCTAGTCAATAATTTTGTGTAAGATAATGGACTAGCTTTCCTTTTATCTTTTATGCCTCAAAATTCATGGCGTCACAGAAAAATTCAAAGGAGATGTAGTGGAAAACATTATTTGCGACTTTAAGGTAAATTTCTCTCTTTTTAAAAGGTGTATGAAGACAAGATGCTATTCTTATCATCATGTTGTCTTTGAGTAGTTTTGTTATAAAGTTAGATTTCTGGAGATAGCAGTACAACTTACAGTCAGGAGTCCCGTAGGTGGAGAAAAACCAACATGGTAGAGATGCCAGAATGGTAATTAAAAAAAAATAAATAAAACCTAACACTCATGAAAGTTCAGTTTAGTTACTGAAGTACCTTGCCTTAGAAAAAGTTTATCTCTAGGTAAGCTAAGTAAGATACTGTGTCTATATTCCATAATCCACTTTAAATTAAAGCTATTTAAAATCTAAAGTATGCTAATTATTAAAGGTGAACCTAGGGCTAACATATTACCATCCTCATATTTGTATTTGTTAATTCATAAAAAATTGAAAATAGTATGACAATATGAGTCTATCAATTTCAGCTTAATTCAATATTAAGGGAGAAAAATAGTTACATTTGCCATTTTGTACTTCAGTGGGGCTCTGTTTACCTCAACCCTTGTTACTCTCGATATTTTACCTGTTTCAAGTTCTCTGACTACTGCTTTTTTTCCAGGATTATTTCTAAGTGTATGCCTTATGCCTTTGCTCATGCCTTCCTCAAACACCTGAAATTCTCTACCTCACACCTGTCACCTCTACCTGTGAAAATATTACTTTTGTTCAGTGTTCATATCAAATGTCCTCTCTATAATAAGAATTTCTTTACCTCACCCAATAAAACTGCTTTTCCTTTCCCTGATGTTTGAGAACATCTCTTTCTGTGCTTTTCTTATGCCAATTCTTACATTTTTCTTTAAACTGTACTCTTTCAGAGTTAACATTATTTCAGGTCAAATATTTCATCTTGTGTACAGTGAAATCCTTGAAGACAGCAGGATTTTCATGCATCATTATATCAGCCATTCCTGGTACATGGTAAGTGTCTGATAAGTATTTATTGAATAAAGGGTACCAGAAGACTGATTTTAAAATAGACAAATTTCTCTAAGGCACTGTATTTCCTCAGCTCCTTACCTGAAAAAATTTATATTGCGGGTGCCTCTGAGAGTAGTTACCCCTTTGGATAGAATTAATGTCTAGCTTTTGCTTGCTAGAATAATTCAGTCCTGAAAATAGCACCAGTCATAAAAATAAGGTACAAACATTAACTTTTTTAAAAAACAATTCACTTTCCCTCTAAGTGGAAACAGATAGAAAATTAAATGAAATTAACATTCTTGTCTCTTCTCCCAGCATAGATCTTTAGGTGCTGTGGATGAGTTTGCAAGATTAACATGCTAGAATCTCACATAAGAATTGTTCACAGCTCCATGGATGATTTTAAATGTAATTCAGAAATATCATGAAATAATTTAATTTCCTAAAAATAAGCACAGACATTGCAAGGAGTAGAATGCAAAATACCACCACTTTTCAGTAAGTATTTGTTGGAATTAAGTTTGCTGTATACCAATATTCTATAATTCAGTATGCACTGGTTGCTTTTCTATCACTAATAGTACTTGGTTTAATTTTTTTCTACACACTGAGGATTCGCAGTCTCCTAATTTACAGGGAAGGAGCCTACTAGTAGTACTTCCCTCTCTAAATAGCTTTATCCTAAAAGGGTTATACTTTACATGCTTTGAGATACACAATTTCACCCCTTCTTATCAATAAGCAAGAATCCAAGGCCAATGGACTCCAAAAGGAAACAAGTTTTAGGAATGTTCAAATTATTCAATTAAGTTTTCTAACACCATCAAGAACCAAAATAAAGCTGTGAATTAATAACATTTATCAAGTGCTTACTACATCTCAGGCATCATTCTAAGCACTTGTTATGCATTATCTCACTGAAGATCACAGACACAGCCATGGGAAATAAGCTATGTACCCCTGCATTTAGTTCTTGAAAACAAAGAAGAGAAACATAGGACCACTCACTTTGCCTCCAGTGAGTCCCTAATCTCTATCCTTCACTACAAATCATTTTGTAATTGTAAAACTGAGGACAAAAAAAAATCTCAGCATAAATTTCACATAATGTTTTAATCAGTGTGCCTACCTGATAATATTCCACCATAAGGACTTAAACCTATAATATTCCATCATAAGGACTTGAAAAGTAAGTAGAATTATTACATGAAAGTGATTTTTGCTTTTTCTAATTTATTCAATATCACCAAATCCATACTAGACAATTTTTAGCTATATTGTCCACAGGATTGACTAAATTATTAGCCCTTCATGTCATAAAATTGTAAAAAGTATAAGAGGAAAAAGGATAAAACAATTGAAAATGACTTAATAAAGGGCATATTGGGAGTGCAATGAAGTAAGTGGAACTGTTTACGTAGCCTTTGTATTGAGCTGCATAAATATGAGTATCTCTGAGCTTCAACTTCCCCATCTGTAAAATAAAGGGGATTGGATTCTATTTCTTCTAATATCCATTTAATTTAAAGTATTGCATAGTAGCAGACAAGAAAAAGAAAAATAAACTCATTTTTCCTAAGTCTTAATCAAAATTGAACAAGTCAGTGTTAATTTCTCATGAATATTTTTGAAAAAGACAGGGAAATGCAATTCATTTTTTGAATATTTTTTCCCAGAATAACACTGATATTTTACACGATAATCAAAGAGAGGTTAGTACACTTGGTCTTAAGAGTGCATTGAACATACAAATTTAGATATATTGAAAGAGCAAGTTATTTAAAGACACATAGACTTAAAGTCATGTGTCCCTTAATGATGAGAATATGTTCTAAGCAATGTGTCCTTAGGTAATTTCATCATTGTGCAAACATCATAGAGCATACTTACACAAGCCTAGATGGTATAAGCAACTATACATGTAGGCTGTGTGATATAACCCATTGCTCCTAGGCTACAAAACTGTACAGCATGTTACTGTACTGAACACTATAGGCAATTGTGAATAATTGCATTTGTCTAAACATAGAAAAAGTATGGTAAAATATGGAATTTCAATCTTATAGAAACACCGTCATTATATATTCAGTCTGTCATTGACTGCAATATTATAAGGTACATGCCTGTATATGGATTCTCACTTGCTGTCATTCAGGTGTGTTACTGTAATAGCACTAGAAAGGAAGTGCACTGGAGTTTTTTGCAAGAGTGAGAAAGTTTGTCCTTCTGTATGAAACAAATAAAGTCACTAAATCTGTGAATGTTGACATGTTTTGAATTATACAACCAATATGTTGAGTCATTGACTTCAGTTATCAGAGTGTGAAAACAGACTGGCCCGATTGCCATCCTCTTTTTTCACGGTCTAAGTGGGAAAGCTCTACTTTCTACAACTCCTAATGGTCTGGAGTTATGCAGCAAAAAATGTTGGCAAAACAACCTTCATAACAGTTTTGTAAATTCTTCACTTTACGGAAATAAAATGGTATTTTTAAAGACAAAAATTACAATATACAATTACTTTACTCATCTAGAACCCACACATCTGTCATTTTCAGTTATTCAGACACTATGGAAAAAAAGAACAAAAATAACAGAAATAAGAAAATATCCCTCTAGCCACATAAACCAGTGTCGCAAAAGCTATACATTAATATCCAGGCTAACAGACAAAATAAGGATTTCCAGTTTAGATGACATTAAAAGTTATAGTATAGAGATGACTGCTGGAGGCAGATGATATTGTAACACCCATATATAAACACTTAGTGAGCACTACTTAGTGTGTGTTGTCAGCATTGTTTTACATGCATTAACTTTTTACATCAGCAACATGACATAATTATTTATTTCCATTTTGTAGATTATAAATCTGAGGCACAAAAAGGTGTTATGATTTACCTCAAGTCACACAGCAGTAAGTGATATTGTCATGGTTTAATCTTAGGCAATCTTAGTATAAAACTAATTATGTGAAACCATGACATTACACTACTTTTCTGTCAATAAAAAAGAAATAATTTTAGCCTAAAAATTGAGATGAAATAACGAAATAAGAAATATGTAAACACCAATTATGAAAGGAATAAACTGTTAAAATATAAACAAAGATTTACCTTTTAATATATTTTAGTATACTTATCAATCAATTCTTTCAGCAAATTGTTTTTGCCTTGTAATTATATAATTTGTGAGTATTGCACGATGGGCTAAGCTGCTTAATTTGCTGACCATAAGTTTTCCCATATGTAAAATAGAAATGTTTCTATTGCAAAAGATGTTGTGATTATTAAGTGTCTATAAAGAGTCTAGCACAGTGGCATATTTTTTAACACTTAATACATGGTAGTTACTACTATTGATTGTTGGTTAATGACAATGTCATCTTGAATGTGCTCAGATTCTAGTATTAAGATGTGAGTGGGTTTGATCACATTTTTTGCCTAATATGCCAATCAAAATAATTATATTTTGTGACTGTTTTATATATAAAGTACATCAATAAGTAATACAAGAAAAATTTAAAGTAGTAATCTTTTAACAAGAGTTTACAAAAGATTTTTCCCACCTCAAAAAAATATTTAAGAATAAAATAAAATGTCACAATTTATATCCAGGATGAAAATAAATGACTCTAAATTTATATTCATCAGTAATAGGTAGTTGGTCATTTGATGCTATATTCTAAAATGCTGATGCAATGTAAATGCTCACATTAAACATAAATTGCCTTTATCAGAGGCAAACCATTTATTTAGCAGATAATCCCAGAGTATTGACTGTTTTACAATCCCTTGGTAAAATATGTTATAAATATTGAATCTATTTAGAAAAAATACTGTTTCCCATATCAATTCAATCTGAAAAAATGACCCTTCCTTAATGAATCTTAAAGTGTAAACCATATAAATAAGTAGTTGCTAGATAGCTATTTTTACAATAAATAGTTATAGAATGATATTCACTGCAGCTATGATTTCATTTTCATCCATTTGAGATGACTACCAAAAATGCTGGATAAAAAATAGTAAAAACATCATTGTAATATATGGCTGATATGTTGACTACTAAGGAAGTTTTAGGTGGCAAGAAAGAAAATAAGTATTGTATCTCGTGTTTGCCCTAAAGGTTTTTGGTAGCTTTAGTAGATTAGAACTTGAGTATAATTAAAGCTGCTTCTAGAAAACAGGGACAAAACAGAACCTTTAACTGTATCATAATGATCTATGTGAAAACACTAGACTCATGAGGCCAGGACCGAGGACCCCCAAGAGACACCACTCTCAGTCAAAGAATACACACACACACACACACACACACACACTCTCTCATGAAATCAGTTTTTAAATTTTATTTTCAATTTTTTAAAATTTAGCACACCCACATACACTTAGACCTTGTGAAATCTATGAAGGGAGACTGTGTAGATACATAGTCCTCTTAGTCAAGGCTTGTCATGAAATTCTAATTAGAATGTTGCACAAATGAGAGTAAACGTGAGTAAAAAGCTGGTCTCAGATTGCTAGTATTTCCAGGAGTACGGCAAAGGAACCACAAACCCACTATGAAGGAGTTTACTTTAAACTCAGTTCTCAAATGATTTCACAGAGGAAGTTTAAAAAAATATTGCTCACATTCAAAACTCACTGAAATCATAAGAAAAATGAGCTACCATGAGTCAATAGGAAAATAAAGCTTAAAAATTAGAACTTTCGAATTCACAAATGTTGGAATATCAAGAACAGAAACAGTATATGAAAAGTTATATTTAAGATATTTTAACAAATTAAAGCAGCATTTTAAAACATAATAAAGCTTGAACAACTTATAAAAAAACCCAGAAAGATTTAAAAATATGAAACAGAAATTCTGAAATATAATATATGTATATATATACACATTAAACTTTGAAACACAACATGTATTAGATAACAAAGCATATGCAATTCAAGAGCAAACTAATATGGAAGATATATCTTAAAAAAACATGTAGAAGATGCTTTAGAGAGATAAAAAGTTGGAGATACTGAGACATCCAGAAACATGAGGGTAAAATGAAGAAGCCAGGAATTCCAGAGGTGATGATAGGAAGAATAAAGAAAATATTGAGAAGATAATGGCTGAAAAGTTCCAATATGTATTAAGGAAAGCATTCTACAAGGACAGAAATCCAATAAATATTTAATAGAATATGTATTCATGAGATTGAAACTAGAAAATGTTAAAAATAAAAGAAGACATTAAAAGCTGCCAGTCAAGTGCCCATTATGTACAAAGACACGTCAATTAAACTAAAAACTTATTTGCAATAATAACAAGCCACAAGAAAGTTAAATTTCATCTTGAAAGATCTAACAGAAAAGAATGGTCAACCAGAATTCTATATTTAGCAACATCATATTCAAGACTGAGACAATATAAGAAACATAAAAGAAAGAATCTAGTACAAAGACATCAATCGATAGATGAAGATTGGAGGGATTTACTTTATCAAGAAGAAAAATATTTACAGAAGAATGATTGGAAATGCAAGAGTTTTGAAGAAAAAAAGATCATCTGAAAGATAGTGGAAATAATGTGTAATTTATGGTATAAACTAAATAAAACTAAAATCATTGATAATAAAATAAGACCGTGAATCACATTCAAAATATAGGAGAATAAAGCTAAAGATCAATTTTAGACTGTTGGGTTAAATGTGTATTTTATATATGTTACAGTCACAACAGGAAAGAGTCAAAAAACAAATCATAAATTCCAAAGGGGGAAAAAATGAAAGAAACATTCAATTAGCACAACACAAGACAGAAAAATAGAAACAGTAAATATGAAAAGAAACAAAGAAACATTAACTAAAAAGGAATCAAAGAAAGACAATAGGAAGAATACATTTTTCACTTAGAGAAAAAAAATAATACAATGGATCTCTATAACCCACCATGAACAAAAATCATGGCCAGATGAATCAAGAACTTAAATACAGAAATGGTGATGTTACAACTTATAGGAAACATTGGAGGATAGTTTTAGTAGCTCAAGTTAAGGAAGGTGTTTTCAAACAAGACACAAGGAGTAAAAATACAGGAGCGGGGCCAAGATGACCCACTACAAGCAGCAGCAATCAGAGGCTCCCATCAAAAAGAACCCTAACAGCATAAGAACCTTGCACAGGAAACTGAGGTATCCAGGTTCTGTCATCAGAACTGACTAGGTGGCTGGTGTGAAACACTGTGGAAGGAAATGCAGTGTGGTGTGGTGGCCCACCTGAGAGCTACACAGGGCAGGGTAGCCCCCACCTGCCAGCCAAGGGAGGCGGTGAGAAAGTGTGCTACACAGCCTGGGAAACATGCTTCCCAGCTGTGGCTGCCAGCTGTCTAAGCCTTTTGAGCTCCCTGGGGTAGGAACAACAGCCAACACTAGGACTGATAGTTGCCTGACACACTAAGGTTCAAGGGTAGAGAAAAGGCAGCAGTCATCTGTGTATCTCCAGGCCTCACTCTTCCCCTGCTGGAGCTGAGGAGGTGGGACAGCTTGGTCCCAAGAGGTATCCCCCCACATCCTGACACACTGGCTGTAGCAGACTGTGGACTCAGTGCCTCTTAAGGCCTGATCTTAACCCATCCCTCCTCACTGGGCAGGGTCTCCCTGCAGGAACTCCAACAACTCCAGCCAAGGGCTCAGGGACAGAACTGTTATCTTCCTGGGCCTGAGCCCTGGTGGGGGAGAGGTGACCACAGTCTCTGTGGACCAGCAGACTTACCCTTTCCTCCTGCTAGTTCGGAGGAATCCAGGCAGCCCAGACGAGTGGGTTTTCCCTCAGGGAAGCACACCCCCTCCACCAAGGGACAGTAAAAGTGCTTCGTTAAATGGGTGCTACTCCCCATGCTACCCAACTGGATAAGACACCCCCAACAGGGATTGCCAGACACCCCATGCAGGAGAGTTCTTACTGGCATCAGCTGCCCCTCGAGGTCAGAGATCCCAAAGGAAGGAGCAGTCACCCATCTTTGCTGTTCTCCAACCTCCACAAGTGACGTCTCCAGGTGCAGGAGTGAACCAGATGAATGGGGCCTGAAGTGAACCCCACAGCAGCCCTACAAAAGAGGGACCTGACCATTGAAAGAAAAACAAGCAGAAAGCAACAACAACAGCATAAAAAAATAAATAAATAAAGTTCCCACAAAAACTCCATCCAAGGGTCAGCAGTCTCAAAGATCAATACTAGACAAACTCAGGAGGATGAGAAAAAAATCCATGAAAAAACACTAAAAACCCAAAAAGCCAGAGTGCCTCTTTCACTCCAAATGATTGCAATGACTCTCCAGGAAGGGCACAGAACTGGACAGAGGATGAGATGAAAGGATTGACAGAAGTAGGCTTCAGAAGGTGGGTAATAACAAACTCTGCTGAGCTAAAGGAGCATGTTCTAACCCAATGCAAAGAAGTTAAGAACCTTGACAAAATGTTACAGGAGCTGCTAACGAGAATAACCAGCATAAAGAGGAATATAAATGACTTGATGGTGCTGAAAAATGCAGCACAAGACCTTCATGAAGCATACACAAGTTTCAATAGCTGAATCAACCAAGCGAAAGAAAGGATATCAGTAGAAGGGTCAATTAAACAAGAAGAGCTAACTATCCTAAATATATATGCACCCAAGAAGGGAACACTCAGATTCATAAAACAAGTTCTTAGAAACCTACAAAGAGACTTAAACTCCCACACAATAATAATGGGAAACTTTAACACTCCACTGTCAATATTAGATCCACAAGACAGAAAATTAATAAGGATATTCAGGGTTTAAAGTCAGCTCTGGACCAAGTAGACCTAATATACATTTACGGAACTCTCCACCTCAAATTAACAGAGTATACGTTCTTCTCAGTGCCACATGGCACTTAATCTAAAATCGACCACGTAATTGGAAGTAAAACACTCCTCAGCAAATGCAAAAGAATTGAAGTAATAACAGTCTGTCAGAACACATTGCAATCAAATTAGAACTCAGGATTCAGAAACTCAAAACCACACAACTATTTGGAAATTTAGCAACCTACTACTGAATGACCCCTAGGTAAATAATGAAATTAAGGCAGAAATCAAGAAGTTATTTGAAACCAATGAGAACGAAGGGACAATGTGCCAGAATCTCTGAAACACAGCTAAAGCAGTTTTAAGAGGGAAACTTGTAGCACTAAATGCTTGCATCAGAAAGCTAGAAAGATCTCAAATCGAGACCCTAACATCACAATTAAAAGAGCTAGAGAAGCAAGAGCAAACAAATCAAAAACCTAGCAGAAGACAAGAAATAACTAAGATCAGAGCAGACCTGAAGGAGACAGAGATACAAAAAACCCTTTAAAAAAATCAATGAATCCAGGTGCTGATTTTTGAAAAAAATAACAAAATACATTTTCAAAAAATAACAAAATACATAGAAAGCTATCTAGGCTAATAAAGAGGAAAAGAGAGAAAAAATAAAATAGACACAACAAAAAATGATAAAGGGGATCTCATCACTTACCCCACAGAAATACAAACTATGATCAGAGAATACTATAAACTCCTCTATGCAAATAAACTAGAAAACCTAGAAGAAATCGATAAATTCCTGGACATATGCAGCCTCCCAAGAATAAACCAGGAAGAAGTTGAATTTCTGAATAGATGAATAAAGAGTTCTGTAATTGAGGCAGTAATTAATAGCCTACAAAAAAATAAAATAAAATAATTGAAAAAGCCCAGTAACAGAGGGATTCAAGGCCGAATTCTACAAGAGATACAAAGAGGAGCTGGTACCATTCCTTCTGAAACTATTCCAAAAAATTGAAAAAGAGGGACTCCTCCCTAACTCATTTTATGAGGCCAGCATCATTCTGATACCAAAACCTGGCAGAGACAAAACGAAAAAAGAAAACTTCAGGCCAATATCCCTGATGAACATCAATGCAAAAATCCTCAATAAAATACTGCCAAACCAAAATCAGCAGCACATAAAAAGTTTATCCACCACTATCAAGTCAGACTCATCCCTGGGATGCAAGGCTGGTTCAACGTATGCAAATCAATAAACATAATCCATCACATAAACAGAACCAATGACAAAAACCACATGATTATCACAATAGATGCAGAAATGGCTTTCAATATAATTCAACATCTTTTTATCCTAAAAACTCTCAATAAACTAGATAGTGACAGAACATACCTCAAAATAATAAGAGCTATTTATGACAAACCCACAGTCATTATCATACTGAATGAGCAAAAGCTGGAAGCATTGCTTTGAAAACTGGTACAAGACAAGAATGCCCTCTTTCACCACTCCTATTCAACATAGTATTCAAAGTTTCAGCCATGGCAATCAGGCAAAAGAAAGAAATAAGGTGTATTCAGGTAAGAAGAGGGGAAGTCAAACTGTCTCTGTTTGCAGATGACATGACATTATATTTAGAATGCCCCATTGTCTCAGCCCAAAAACTCCTTAAGCTGACAAGCAGCTTCAGCAAAGTCTCAGCATACAAAATCAATGTGCAAAAATCATGAGCATTTCCATACACCAGCAATAGACGAACAGAGAGGCAAATCACGAATGAACTCCCATTCACAATTGCTACAAAGAGAATAAAATACCTAGGAATACAGCTAACAAGGGATGTGAAGGACCTCTTCAGGAAGAACTACAAACCACTGCTCAAGGAAATAAGAGAGAATGCAAACAAATGGAAAAATATGCTATCCTCATGCATAGGAAGAATCAATGTCGTGAAAATGGCCATAATGTCCAAAGTAATTTGTAGATTCAGTGCTAATCCCATCAAACTACCATTGACATTCTCCACAGAATTATAAAATAATGTGGAACCAAAAAAGAGCCTTATAACCAAGACAATCCTAAGCAAAAAGAACAAAGCTGGATGCATCATGCTATGTGACATCAAACTACACTACAAGTATACAATAACCAAAACAGCATGGTACTGTTACCAAAACAGACATAGAGGCCAATGGAACAGAACAGAGACCCAAGAAATAACACCACACAACTACAACCATCTGATCTTTGACAAACTGGACAAAGTCAAGCAATGAGGAAAGGATTCCCTATTTAATAAATGGTGCTGGGAAAAGTGGCTAGCAATATGTAGAAAACTGAAACTGGACCCCTATCTTACACCTTATACAAAAATTAAGATGATGGATTAAAATCTTAATATAAAATTCTAAACTATAAAAACCCTAGAAGAAAACCTAGGCAATACCATTCAGGACATAGGCATGGGCAAGGACTTCATGTCTAAAACACCAAAAGCAATGGCAACAAATGCCAAAATTGATAAATAGGATCTAAGTAAACTAAAGAGCTTCTGCACAGCAAAATAAACTATCATCAGAGTGAACAGGCAACCTACAAAATGGGAAAAAAATTTTGTAATCTACCCATCTGACAAAAGTCTAATATCCAGAATTTACAAGAAACTTAAACAAATTTACAAGAAAAAGACAAACAACACCATCAAAAAGTGAGCAAAGTATATGAACAGACTCTTCCCAAAAGACATACAGCCAACAAACATATGAGGAAAATATCAACATCATTAGTCATTAGAAAAATTCAAATCAAAACCACAATGAGATACCATCTCATGCCAGTTAGAATGGCAATTATTAAAAAGTTAAGAAACAATAGATGTTGGTGAGGCTGTGGAGAAATAGGAATGCTTTTACACTGTTGGTAGGAATGTACATTAGTTTAACCATTGTGGAAGACAGTGTGGTGATTCCTAAAGGATCTAGAACAAGAAATACCATTGGACCCAGCAATCGTATTACTGGTTATATACCCAAAGGAATATAAGTCATTCTACTTTAAAGGCATGTGCAAGTGTATATTTATTGCAGCACTATTTATGATAGCAAAGACATGGAACCAACCCAAATGACCATCAATAATAGACTGGATAAAGAAAATGTGATACATGTATACCATAGAATATATGCATCCATAAAAAAGAATGAGATTATGTCCATTGCAGGGACATGGATGAAGCTGGAAACTATCATCTTCAGCAAACTAACACAGAAACAGAAAACCAAACACCTCATGTTCTCACTCATAAGTGGGCATTGAACAATGAGAACACATGATGGTTACAATCAAGACTACCTGACATCTTTTGTTACCCTATGTTCTAATTTTTTTAAATTCACTTTCCTCTCATTGTAATGGATAGAAAAAAGCCTGACAAAGCATTCTCCATAAGTGGGAAACATTTTACTAGTGCATTGACGTTTTGAGTAAGACTCTAAAGATTTACATTTTAAGCTGGAGATTCTGGTTCTATCATTCTTAAGAGGAAATTCATTGGGAAAAGAAGCTTGAACTTTTCCCAGATACTCTTCAGTTCATACTATAGGCATGAGTGTCTACAGCAGATTATTTTTAGACTCTAAAATATTCGTGTTAGCCACATCTGACAGCATGTGAAACAGGTTTCAATCTAAAGAGGAGTTCATGGAACTACAAGCAGGTTTTACACTGCTCTTTGCTAATACTACCTGAAGCAGAAGGAAAGCATTAATGAGATATTTCTTCAGTCTCAGTTACCAAAACCACTTGTAGTCTTGCCAAAGTACCATATTATCCCATGCCTTTGAGCCACTGAGCCTTCCATCTGGAATGTCCTTTCATGCCTCCATCTTCAAATAACATCTCACTATGTCATGGGATTCTTGGAGTGTCACTTCACCAGCTGGAAACCTCTATGCTGGTGGCACCTTCTGCTTGATTATTGCTCATGCCCACTGGACTTGTTCCACCCACTCAGACTGGCAGACTGCTTAGATCCCACACCTGTCAAGGGTGATCCAGGCATGGAGCCATAAGGGGTGTGTGAGTGCGTATAGGCTCTGGCCACTGTGCACAGCCAGGCTTGCTGGCTGCTGTGGTGGGGTTATCCTAAGATAACCAGAAACCATTACGCTCAACGGACAGCTTTGATTGCTATAGTGAACAGTTTTGATTTTAATCATGTTTTAGTTACTATTAGTTGGACCCCACATCCTTCTGGACCAATTTAGCATCATAAACATTTTTGCTCCTTGTTGGCACTAAATAAACTATAGAAATGCACATGTGCGGTCTGCTTAAACAGATGTTTTAATTAATAACTTCTTTAGAGCTGTTATCAATGTACATTTGGAGAGTCTGAGTATAGTTTCTCTTGATGACTTTATTATATAATAAAAGTGAAAATTTTGCAGTTGTCTCCTCAATTTAATAACCCAAACTGGCTGTATAATACATGTTTATAAATCATGTTCAAATTTGAATTATTTGTGTCTATTAATCAAATTAATCAAAGAATTGCCAAATCCATTCTTGACTTTGTTCTCAATGGAATTGATCTCTAAATTTATACATTTACTACAAACTTTCTCTCACACTATAGCATTAAAATTGAGTGCTTTTTTTTAAAGATTAGTCTAATTTTATAACAGATAGTCATACATTTAGAAAGTAAAATTTCTAGCAAATAACACTATTATATTTTCTAATTTTGTAAACTGTATTCATTTCTAGACTTTTAGGAAAGCACATTAAATCTTCAGACTCCTCAGATATCAGCTGAACATTATGGCATTATTTATTTCTTTAGAAAATGTGGACTTAAAGTGAAGAGAGTTGAATTACTAAAGGCTTACTTTCATATGCTAAATCAAGTTTAGCCTAAAGCTGCCTCCTTATATATTTAAGTTTGGCCTAAAGGTTTTTTCTGTACATTGTGAACTCTAACAATTGGAGGTGTGCCGTAGCTCACAATTTTACCAATCCCTGAGTTTTGGCCAATCAAATGTAGCCAACTGTTCAAACTGTATTCAAATAAGGAAAACGTGGAGCTGTAACCAATCCAGTTGTTTCTGTACCTCTCTTCTATTTTCTGTACATCACTTTCCATTTGTTGTCCATAAATTTTCTTTCACCATGTGACTGTGCTAGCATCTCTGAATCTGCTGTGATTCTGGGGGCTGCCCTATCTGCGAATTGTTCATTGCTCAATTAAACTCCATAACATTAGTTAATTTATTTATTTATTTATTTATTGAGACAGTGTCTCATTCTGTTGCCAAGGCTAGAATTGCATGGTGGGATATGGGCTCATTGCAACTTCTACTTCTCAGTAAACTCCTTTAGATTTAATTCAACGGAAGGTTGTTTTTGTTTTTGTTTTTGTTTTTAAACAGATGGTGGCAGTGGTGCTATCTGAAGTAGAGCTTTTAAAAACCCCCAGGAGCACTGAGTGAACAAGCAAGGTACCTACAAAGACCCTCTTGTGTCCATTGATCTACTCTCAGAGTGGCAGGGGATTGTGGGTAAGTTCTCTCAGATTTCAGAGCTACAGAGATTTGTGTTTTAAGTTATCCAAGTTTCTGTGAGCAAATTTCTGATCCAGATTGGGTTTGGAACTCGTGACAGAAATTGGGCTGCTTTCATGGTGGTATTTGGTCTGGTAATTAACTGTCTTGGATCTAGTATGAGACCTCTTACATCTGTCTAAGAAAAATTCTGGTAGTAAATGGTAATACTGCAGGGGTTATAAAATTTGGCTTTTGAAAATTCACAGGGATTTTTGTGTTCTACTTCTCTGTTTCATTTTTCTTGTGCACTTTGGTCGGAAAAAAAAAAAAATCACTGGTTAAGTTAATCAAGGAAACCTGAAAGTAAAACCAATATTTTCGGTTAAAATAGGATTCTTAATTCCTGAAAAACTGAGTTCCTTCCAGCACATACATTAGGCATAGAAAACAGCAAAATCTTATAGAAATGGCAAAACCTCAATAAAGACAGCTTAAAATGGAATGTTCTGAATAAACAACACCACATTGAAGTGCTTTTAAAAATGAAAGCTCTCAAAAATTAAATCTGCTAACCTTTTTAGTTTAGTTACTGTCCCAATGCAAAGGAAACAGACTGCAGTACCAACTGGCTGACTTTGGATAAGTAATGGGGTACATTTACCTGAGTAAAGGATGGGATTAGGTTAGAGGCCCACCACTCAGTAAAGTCCCTCTTGGCTAAAAATGGATTAAAGATGACAGGGCCCAAGCAGAAGCAAGTTTGAGCCTTGTCAATTCCATATTGAGTGCTAAGCAGAGTGGCTAATGCCTATGTTTTGTCACATGTATTTTGCTCTGGCCAGAATGGAAAAATATGATTTTCCTTTGTATTGCTGCTTGTCCACCACGGTTGTGGTGCAGCAAACTGCATCATCAGGGAGTCTTAGGGAAAGGAAACCCAATAGCCTGGCATGCCAGCAAAAGGGTAAGAATTTCTTACCAGTCAGACTTCTGACCTCCATCTTTGTCTCTCTCTCTCTCTCTGTGTCTCTCTTTCTGTACAAACCTGTTGAACAAATGGTAAAAATCACTGTTTATCTCCTCTGTAAAGTTCTGATTAATGGGAAAAAGGATTCATAAGCCTAATCGGAAGCAGTAACAAATTTGGTGTGCTTTGTGTGTCTTTCTGTATTGTTCTGTTTAACGAGGAGTACCTTAGGATAGAATGCAGTTCTAAGATGCCATCAACCCACTGTTCCAGATGGCTCAGTAAACTGGTCAGTTACAAACTTTGCTGCAGGTCTACGAAGGGAAAAAAAAAAAAAGGAAAAATTGGATGAGAGCTCCATCTTGCTTTATGTCCTTGGAAGCTTGACCTTGTAACCACATGGCAATACTTTCTCTTGATCTCTGCCATTTTACAGTGGCAGACTGGATTCAATTCCAGACACAGGGAGTGAGTCCTTTCTGGTTTGATATCAGCATGAGCTTTGACATTTGTTGATTCTCATCCCCTCCATAAACCATCTTGAATTTTCCTTTCGCTGAGCACAGAAATAGTGGCTATTTGGTCTGACTGAAGTCAGGTAATAAGATATTTAAAAGAACTTTTAAAGTGCTATGGCTAAAGTCAGCTTAATTAAAAGCAAATATTCAAGCTCTAACAGCCTGGGATTCCTTGGGAAATGCAGAAGAGGCACTGCAGACCCTGTTTTAGGGAAAACATCTGTTTTCCTCATGAAATCTCAGGAATTAAAAGTAGATAGAACCCTCTCAAAATCTAAGGCTCTTCCATTTTGCATTGCATTATCTGATGTTTTTGACTTTTAGGAGTACCAGAAATTATTTTGTATTATGAGAGAGCTTTTGTATATAATAACTAGGTAGGAATATATACTTTCAGGGATGCCTAATTGTAGTTATGGGGAGACAGACTCAGAGCTGCACATTTGGATCAGAGAATAATGCTCTTGGCCATCTTGAAATTATGGATATCCTCAAACCCTTGCTGAGAGATAAGACTCCATGGGAGATGGGCTTATTCCCTCTTTGTTGGATCCAGGATCTGGTGTAAGCATGGGAATGAGACCCTTAATTTCTAGAGTTCCGTTTTGCATTAAAAAAGACTTAAAAACTGGCAAATGAAAAATCTTACAACTATTGGATCTTCTTCTATCTGTCTATCTGTATAGGTATATATGTGTGAGTGTATGATTTTTACATAAAAGAGTACTAATTAACTGGCTTAAAATAAGTGCTTAAATAAAATATTTTGAAAAATAAAACCATAATGCCTTTTATTTCACGCAAATTTAGTAACTTTTGGAAAATAAAAAAATTAAAAGATTATTGGTAAAATAAAGACTTTTTTTGTCTAAATTAGGCAGGTCAGATATTGGGTTTGCTAAATGTTTTAAGGTCACAAACTGGTTTGACTTTTGAAAATTGTTCAATGTACCTACCTTGGAGACATTAGATTCCAGATAAGGCCTAGGGAAATGTGGAATTAGCCATGCCCCCTAGCTATGCAAAGAAGGTTATAAAAAAGACTTTTTATATAAGAAAGGATCTTGTATAGTAATTCCTTGTCCTAAAATAAAATAATCGGTTGTTTAAAAAGAGAAATGTTTAGAACAAGTCAGAAAGTCCAAGCATGTCACAAATGGTCTGGGTAAGTCATAAAAGGATTTGTGAAAGGAAAAGTATGCAAAAAAAGTAAAAATTGCTAAGAGTTATTATTATAACATGTAATTGAGACCACTGAAAAAACAGCTTTACACACAAGGTGTATAAGGGAAGTAACTTTTTTTGGCAAATATTATAAGAAGGCAAGGAAATGTAAATTTTTGCCCAGTTTAGAGGCTTAAAGAATTGTTTTAAATTAGATAAGATAAACCTAAGGTTTGAACAAGTTGTGGAAGGGTTGTAAAAATTAATCTTGTGAAATAAATTTTGTTTATGAACATACTGACCAAATTTCAAAAGCAATTATTTGGTTTTTCTGAACAATAAACATTGTAATAAAAGCACAACATGGTTTTCTTAAAACGCTGATCTACTCTTTAAGAAAAATTTATAAAGAGTTATAAAATGTTGATGAGAATCTCACCTTATGGTCAAATGATTAAGATTGGATAGATTTGTTTATAAGCTTTTATTAAAAATTTGAGTTGACATTAATAGTACACTAATGCAAGAATGAAATTTGGCTCTCTCTCTTGAACAAGATTTCATGATTTTCATGTAATATTAAAGTATAATGCAAGATTTTTGTTTGCCCTTTGAATAAGTAAACTACTGAAAAAAAGAAGTGAAAAATAAGAGACAGATTTTTGGAAAGTTAAGTTTTCCCTCTGTCAATGAAGAAAGGTTTTTGCCTTTTTAAAATGTTTGACTCATCATTTTAGCTAAATGAATGACTTATGGTGACCTGGAAGTCTATTTCATAATATCAAGTGTTTTAAACCTTTAACATATTTGATAGGCTTCTCAAAATCACATTTCAGCTTCAAAAATGTCTCTTATGACCTCTAAATTTGGAATGCTACATAGGGCCCCTGAAGCATCCAAAAGAGAGGTAA
>NW_012100210.1:31679-32605 GCF_000951045.1 Mandrillus leucophaeus | reverse complement strand
AAAAAAAAAAAAAAAGAATTCTGCATGAATTACCCCAACTCTTCAAGAACTGGACTTGGTAAGAATTCCTGAAACTTGAATGAAAAGACAGACTGGTTTATAAAACCACTAACCCAAGTAAAATAAAAATTAATTGAATACCAATTAATTGCCAGATCTTCATGCTAAATAAACCAATACTGAAGTTGTTTAGATATACAAGTTAAATAAACTCCAACATCTAAATAAAATTACCTATGTCAACCCATCAGTTACCAGTGCTATGCACCTATTGGAATAACAACTGATATTCAAAAGAACATAAGTCCAACATTAAGCATGGACTCTTTGAGAACAAGGAAAATTGCCTTGTCCTTCCCAAGTACTTAAAACTTTTGTTATTAATAGTTCTGCATTTCATGGCTCATCGTGGAAAAGATGATCCAAATTAAATATAAATTGGTGTGGTGACTTCTAAATTGCTAAAATATTTTATAACCAATGTTTAATTTGTCAAACCAATATTCCTGGGAAGACAATCAAAACTTCAGGTACATTTGGCTACCTGATGTGCCATTTAAAGATTTTTAAAGGGATTTTATTCAATTGCCGTTTTCAATGCATGTTTTCTAGTTGTATATAAGTTCTCCCATGCAAGAGGGCTGATGTTATAACATTAGCTTATTATGCTACAGTATATTGTCACCAGGTAAAGAAAGCTTCATGTGGATCACTGATAATAATCAGTCTCTTCAAAATCTAGAACCTGAATATTGGATCTTCTGAAAACATCAGAGAAAAACTGTCCTTGCCATCCACACTGCAACAAAACTTCACGATCTTGAACTTTGTGTTTATAATCTCACAAATGAGTAGGATCCCTCCACACTCTTGGAACTGTACATCCATTAACGTAAAGCTAATCAAGGAAGTCTGTCCTCAGATAA
>NW_012100210.1:27620-31372 GCF_000951045.1 Mandrillus leucophaeus | reverse complement strand
AACAGGATTATTTGACATGTTAAGCCATGTTACATGGGAAGCATTGTCAAAATAAAAAAAAAAAAATGTTTAACCCTTTTCAGGTTATATTTTAGTGAATGATATTAATATATGTTGTCAAATTGTATGGGATTTTTAAAATTGTAATATTTCTGAGTACATCCTATCAATCATAACTGTGGTTATTATGTTATTGTAGACCACAGAAATAACCAAATTTCCTAGTAAAATGTCTTTTTAACTATGACTATTCAAAGTCATTTCCGTAGTTAATTGCTTATTGCTGATGCAGTTTCTGAAAACATCACAAGCATGCAAAATCCTACAGTATGGTGTCTTTTAGGAGGTCCATAAAAGTATGAGAAGGACCCTGAAAAACACTCTTGAATTCAGGTTTCTAATAACTTTAAAATAAAATCATAGATAAGAATTCTGCATGAGCTGGGCGCGGTGGCTCAAGCCTGTAATCCCAGCACTTAGGGAGGCTGAGACGGGCGGATCACGAGGTCAGGAGATCGAGACCATCCTGGCTAACACGGTGAAACCCCGTCTCTACTAAAAAATACAAAAAACTAGCCAGGCGAGGTGGCAGGCGCCTGTAGTCCCAGCTACTCGGGAGACTGAGGCAGGAGAATGGTGTGAACCCAGGAGGCGGAGCTTGCAGTGAGCTGAGATCCGGCCACTGCACTCCAGCCCGGGCAACAGAGCGAGACTCCATCTCAAAAAAAAAAAAAAAAGAATTCTGCATGAATTACCCCAACTCTTCAAGAACTGGACTTGGTAAGAATTCCTGAAACTTGAATGAAAAGACAGACTGGTTTATAAAACCACTAACCCAAGTAAAATAAAAATTAATTGAATACCAATTAATTGCCAGATCTTCATGCTAAATAAACCAATACTGAAGTTGTTTAGATATACAAGTTAAATAAACTCCAACATCTAAATAAAATTACCTATGTCAACCCATCAGTTACCAGTGCTATGCACCTATTGGAATAACAACTGATATTCAAAAGAACATAAGTCCAACATTAAGCATGGACTCTTTGAGAACAAGGAAAATTGCCTTGTCCTTCCCAAGTACTTAAAACTTTTGTTATTAATAGTTCTGCATTTCATGGCTCATCGTGGAAAAGATGATCCAAATTAAATATAAATTGGTGTGGTGACTTCTAAATTGCTAAAATATTTTATAACCAATGTTTAATTTGTCAAACCAATATTCCTGGGAAGACAATCAAAACTTCAGGTACATTTGGCTACCTGATGTGCCATTTAAAGATTTTTAAAGGGATTTTATTCAATTGCCGTTTTCAATGCATGTTTTCTAGTTGTATATAAGTTCTCCCATGCAAGAGGGCTGATGTTATAACATTAGCTTATTATGCTACAGTATATTGTCACCAGGTAAAGAAAGCTTCATGTGGATCACTGATAATAATCAGTCTCTTCAAAATCTAGAACCTGAATATTGGATCTTCTGAAAACATCAGAGAAAAACTGTCCTTGCCATCCACACTGCAACAAAACTTCACGATCTTGAACTTTGTGTTTATAATCTCACAAATGAGTAGGATCCCTCCACACTCTTGGAACTGTACATCCATTAAGGTAAAGCTAATCAAGGAAGTCTGTCCTCAGATAAAGGCATCCTTGATGTGAACAGCTTTCTCAAGATCACAGATCAAGACTTGTCAGCTGTCATGAAACCCTTATCTTTAAATATTTTTCCTTGCTTATGCCTCTATGACAATAGAATTAAAGAAAGGGTCTGTTATGTGTACTTATGGTGTATAATTTTATTTGTGAAGGATTTTGCAGCCAACCTTATACATGGATAACCTTTTACCTTGGTAGATGAAAAATGAAGGCACAGTGTATTAGATGAGAAACTTCAATGGCACATATGTTGCCTCATAATCAGTAAGAAAAGGAACACTGGTTCATTCCTCTTAACCTACATAGTGGGTTAAAAAGTACACTGCAGGGAGGCCTTCACTCTGCTAGAAAGACATCATTTGTTAGATCTTTTGCCCATAGTTTTGAGTAAAAGAGGCAATGATTAGAAATGTATTCCTCGTGATAGGCACTTTATAGCAGATTCTACTGTAGAGGCTATAGTTACACAACAGGCTTTAAATTGTGTTGTGAAAGTTATGCTAAATAATAGAATTGGCTAAACAGAAAACTACCTGTGCAGCTGCTGGCACTTGTGGCCTATGGAGAAATACATTAAACATAGATTATAGAGATTCCGTTGTAGGGGATTAATGAAGAGACTGCTTAGTTAAGCAAGTAGACTTTATCTAGCTAATTCATTAATTTATTTAATATTAGCTGGTTTGGTTTATTGGGACTGTATTAGTCCATTTTCATGCTGCTGATAAAGATATACCTGAGACAGGGTAATTTATAAAGAAAAAGAGGTTTAATGGACTCACAGTTTCACATGGCTGAGGAGGCCTCACAATCATGGCATAAAGTAAAAGACACATCTTACATGGTGGCAGATGAGAGAATGAGAGCCAAACAAAAGGGAAAACCCCTTATTAAACCATCATATCTCATGAAACTTATTTACTATTATGATTACTGTATGGGAGAAACCGCCCCCATGATTCAATTATCTCCCACTGGTTTCCTCCCACAACATGTGGGAATTATGGGAGCTATAATTAAAAATGAGATTTGGGTGGGGACATAGACAAACCATATCATACCACCCCTTGCCCCTCTAAAATCTCATGTCCTCACATTTAAATCCAATTACGCCTTCCAGCAATCCCCAAAGTCTTAACTTATTTCAGCGTTAACTCAGAAGTCCACAGTCCAAAGTCTCATCTAAGACAAGGCAAGTCCCTCCCACTATAAGCCTGTAAAATCAAAAGCAAGTTAGTTACTTCCTAGATACAATGGGGTACAGACATTGGATAAATACACTCATTCCAAATGGGAGAAATTGGCCAAAACAAAGGGGCTAAAGGCTCCATGCAAGTTTAAAATCCAGCAGGGCAGTCAAATCTTAAATCTCCAAAATTATCTCCTTTGACTCCATGTGTCACATCCAGGTCTTACTAATGCAAGAGGTGGCTTCTCATGGCCTTGGGAAGCTCTGCCCCTGTGACTTTACATGGCACAGCCTCTCTCCCCACTGCTTCACAGGCTGGTATTGAGTGTCTATGGCTTTTCCAGGCACATGGTACAAGTTTTCAGTCGATCTGTCATTCTGGGGCCCGGAAGATGGTGGCCCTCTTCTCATAGCTCTGCTAGGCAGTGTCCAAGTGGGGACTCTGTGTGGGGGCTTCAACCCCACATTTCCCTTCTGCACTGCACTAAAAGAGGTTCTCCATGAGAGACCTACTCCTGCAACAAACTTCTTTCTGGACATCTAGGCATTTCCATACATCCTCTGAAATCTAGGCAAACGTCCCCAAATGTCAATTCTTGACTTCTATGCACCTGTGTGTTCAGTATCACATGGAAGCTGTCAAGGCTTTGGGCTTGCATCCTCTGAAGCCATGGCCTAAGCTGTACCTTGTCCCCTCTTAGCCATGGCTAGAGCAGCTGGGACATAGGGCACCAAGTCCCCAGGCTGCATACAGCAGATGGAGCCTGGGTCTGGCACACAAAACTGTATTTTCCTCTTAGGCCTTCAGGCCTGTGATTGGAGGGGCTGCTGCAGAGGTCTCTGACATGTCCTAAAGACATTTTCCCCATTGTCTTGGTGATTAACATTTGGCCCCTCGTTA
>NW_012100210.1:24338-27570 GCF_000951045.1 Mandrillus leucophaeus | reverse complement strand
TCTCATGGCCTTGGGAAGCTCTGCCCCTGTGACTTTACATGGCACAGCCTCTCTCCCCACTGCTTCACAGGCTGGTATTGAGTGTCTATGGCTTTTCCAGGCACATGGTACAAGTTTTCAGTCGATCTGTCATTCTGGGGCCCGGAAGATGGTGGCCCTCTTCTCATAGCTCTGCTAGGCAGTGTCCAAGTGGGGACTCTGTGTGGGGGCTTCAACCCCACATTTCCCTTCTGCACTGCACTAAAAGAGGTTCTCCATGAGAGACCTACTCCTGCAACAAACTTCTTTCTGGACATCTAGGCATTTCCATACATCCTCTGAAATCTAGGCAAACGTCCCCAAATGTCAATTCTTGACTTCTATGCACCTGTGTGTTCAGTATCACATGGAAGCTGTCAAGGCTTTGGGCTTGCATCCTCTGAAGCCATGGCCTAAGCTGTACCTTGTCCCCTCTTAGCCATGGCTAGAGCAGCTGGGACATAGGGCACCAAGTCCCCAGGCTGCATACAGCAGATGGAGCCTGGGTCTGGCACACAAAACTGTATTTTCCTCTTAGGCCTTCAGGCCTGTGATTGGAGGGGCTGCTGCAGAGGTCTCTGACATGTCCTAAAGACATTTTCCCCATTGTCTTGGTGATTAACATTTGGCCCCTCGTTACTTATGTAAATTTCTGCAGCCAGCTTGAATTTTTCATCAGAAAATGGGATTTTCTTTTCTATTGCATTGTCAGGTTGCAAATTTTGTAAACTTTAATGCTCTGTTTCCTTTTTAAAATGGAATGCCTTTAACAGCACCCAAGTCACTGCTTGAAATCTTTGCTGCTTAGAAATTTTTTCCACCAGATACCCTAAATCATCTCCCTCAAGTTCAAAGTTCCACAAATCCCTAGGGCAGGGGCAAAATGCTGCCAGTCTCTTTGCTAAAACATAGCAAGAGTCACCTTTATTCCAGTTCCCAACAAGTTCTTCATCTCCATCTGAGACCATCCCAACCTGGATTTCATTGTCCATATCATTATCAGCATTTTGTTCAAAATCATTCAACAAGTCTCTACAAAGTTCCAAATGTTCCCATATTTTTCTGTCTGCTTCTTGGGCACCTAAACTGTTTCAACCTCTGTCTGTTACCCAGTACCAAAGTTGCTTCTACATTTTTGGTATATTTTCAGCAGCATCCCATTCTCGGTACCAATTTACTGTATTAGTCCATTTTCACACTGCTGATAATGACATACTGAAGACTGGGCCATTTATAAAGAAAACGAGGTTTAATGACTCACAGTTCTGCATGGCCAAGGAGGCCTCACAATCATGGTGGAAGGTGAAAGGCACATCTTACATGGCGACAGACAAGAGAGAATGAGAGCCAAGAGAAAGGGGATGCCCCTTGTAAAACCATCGGATCCAGTGAGATTTATTCACCACTATGAGAACAATATGGGGGAAATTGCCCCCATAATTCAATTATCTCCCACCAGGTCCTTCACACAACACATGGGAATTATGGAGGTACAATTCAAGATGAGATTTCTTGGGGACACAGCCAAACCATATCAGGGACCGTAGGTAAGAAGCATACTCCAAACTCTTGGTATTATGCTCCCAATAGTCATAATCATTTCCCTGGTGTGCTGTCTTCTCTCAAATGTTTTATATGTTTGAATGCTGCCTTCTCTAGAATGTCAGATGGTTTCTCTTCAACTGGAATGACAAGAGCTGAAAAAAATGTGCAACCATGGGGACTCCATAAACTATGAATGATGTGCTAAGAAGGAAACCCAAAATGATAGTAACTGAGAGTGGAGCTAAGGCCCAAAGTTTTGTTTACACTTTCACCTAAATTTAAAGGGTGGAATTTTTAAACAAAATTATGGTTGGTCATCATTTTGGACTGAATTCATGCGTTAGTCCCCAGCAGACCAAACCAAACAAAAATGGAGTCACTTATGCTAAATGTGATGTCATCAAACTAAGATTTTAAGGAAACACATAAATCCTAGAACAAACCAGGTTTTGTTTTTCTCCAGCAAATAGAATGTTCCTGCGTTAGGAGGTACCCTCTACTCAGTCCTTGTTCCTACCTTTGCAAAACCCACTGTTTGAGTTTTTCCCCAGTGGGTTTCAAGACCAATAGTGATACTGACATCAATAACTAGAGTTTTGGTCAATCTCTCAAAATTGAGAAAATGACCAAAAGCTGGGAATTGTTAAATGAAGTTTAGCCTAAAGCTGCCTCCTTCATATTTAAGTTTGGCCTAAATAATTTTTCTGTATATCATGAACTACAAGTGGAGGTATAAACTGACCATAGCCCACACCTGTGTCAATCACTGAGTTTTGGCCAATCAGATGTAGCCAACTGTTTGAACCCTGTTCATATATGGCAAATGCTGAGTTGTAACCAATCCAGTTATTTTTGTACCTCACTTCGTTTTTCTGTACATCATTTTCCTTTTGCTGTCCATACATTTTCTTCTACCATGTGGCTGTCCTGGAGTCTCTGTGAATCTGCTGTGATTCTGGGGGCTGCCCAATTTGTGAATCATTCGTCGTTCAGCTAAACTCCTTTAAATTTAATTTGGCTGCAGTTTTTTCTTTTAACATATAGGATCCCAACAATATGGGTCTGTGTAAGGCCTCTTTCATGTTTTATTCATTTATTTTCCTTTATCCACATCTTTCACTCCTTTATATATCCTTACAAACAATGGCTGAGGTATGTGGATATAAGTCCTTGAATTAGGATGCATTCTTGTAAGTATATAGTGAAGTTTGGGGGATGTATAACTTAATTTACATACACACTTTTGTTTTACATAATTTTCTCGGTGTCATGCTTTTACAATCTCTCCGTGTTGTTGTGTTTCTATCTAGTTTGTTTGTTTTAACTGCCTTCAATATTGGAAATATGACCACTTATCTTACTATTGTTGCTGTTTACACAAATGCTTCTATGGTAAACCTCTTATATATTCATTTATGTAACTTCGCAAAAAAAGTTAGAGAGAGAAGGAGAAAGGAGATAGAGAGAGAGAGAGAGAGATGAACCAGGAGTGAATTGCTTACTCCTACATATTTATTGATTTTGAATAAATCTTTTCTCTCCTCCAGCTGGCTTTGTTCTGGTAATTAGGATTTAAGAGTTAATTGTGTTTGAATAATAAAGGCCAGATCCTAAAGACCTGCTGTTGGAAATTTAACGTTTGTTTAAAGATCTTTAAGGTTTCCAAAAA
>NW_012100210.1:0-24288 GCF_000951045.1 Mandrillus leucophaeus | reverse complement strand
CCCCCATAATTCAATTATCTCCCACCAGGTCCTTCACACAACACATGGGAATTATGGAGGTACAATTCAAGATGAGATTTCTTGGGGACACAGCCAAACCATATCAGGGACCGTAGGTAAGAAGCATACTCCAAACTCTTGGTATTATGCTCCCAATAGTCATAATCATTTCCCTGGTGTGCTGTCTTCTCTCAAATGTTTTATATGTTTGAATGCTGCCTTCTCTAGAATGTCAGATGGTTTCTCTTCAACTGGAATGACAAGAGCTGAAAAAAATGTGCAACCATGGGGACTCCATAAACTATGAATGATGTGCTAAGAAGGAAACCCAAAATGATAGTAACTGAGAGTGGAGCTAAGGCCCAAAGTTTTGTTTACACTTTCACCTAAATTTAAAGGGTGGAATTTTTAAACAAAATTATGGTTGGTCATCATTTTGGACTGAATTCATGCGTTAGTCCCCAGCAGACCAAACCAAACAAAAATGGAGTCACTTATGCTAAATGTGATGTCATCAAACTAAGATTTTAAGGAAACACATAAATCCTAGAACAAACCAGGTTTTGTTTTTCTCCAGCAAATAGAATGTTCCTGCGTTAGGAGGTACCCTCTACTCAGTCCTTGTTCCTACCTTTGCAAAACCCACTGTTTGAGTTTTTCCCCAGTGGGTTTCAAGACCAATAGTGATACTGACATCAATAACTAGAGTTTTGGTCAATCTCTCAAAATTGAGAAAATGACCAAAAGCTGGGAATTGTTAAATGAAGTTTAGCCTAAAGCTGCCTCCTTCATATTTAAGTTTGGCCTAAATAATTTTTCTGTATATCATGAACTACAAGTGGAGGTATAAACTGACCATAGCCCACACCTGTGTCAATCACTGAGTTTTGGCCAATCAGATGTAGCCAACTGTTTGAACCCTGTTCATATATTGCAAATGCTGAGTTGTAACCAATCCAGTTATTTTTGTACCTCACTTCGTTTTTCTGTACATCATTTTCCTTTTGCTGTCCATACATTTTCTTCTACCATGTGGCTGTCCTGGAGTCTCTGTGAATCTGCTGTGATTCTGGGGGCTGCCCAATTTGTGAATCATTCGTCGTTCAGCTAAACTCCTTTAAATTTAATTTGGCTGCAGTTTTTTCTTTTAACATATAGGATCCCAACAATATGGGTCTGTGTAAGGCCTCTTTCATGTTTTATTCATTTATTTTCCTTTATCCACATCTTTCACTCCTTTATATATCCTTACAAACAATGGCTGAGGTATGTGGATATAAGTCCTTGAATTAGGATGCATTCTTGTAAGTATATAGTGAAGTTTGGGGGATGTATAACTTAATTTACATACACACTTTTGTTTTACATAATTTTCTCGGTGTCATGCTTTTACAATCTCTCCGTGTTGTTGTGTTTCTATCTAGTTTGTTTGTTTTAACTGCCTTCAATATTGGAAATATGACCACTTATCTTACTATTGTTGCTGTTTACACAAATGCTTCTATGGTAAACCTCTTATATATTCATTTATGTAACTTCGCAAAAAAAGTTAGAGAGAGAAGGAGAAAGGAGATAGAGAGAGAGAGAGAGAGATGAACCAGGAGTGAATTGCTTACTCCTACATATTTATTGATTTTGAATAAATCTTTTCTCTCCTCCAGCTGGCTTTGTTCTGGTAATTAGGATTTAAGAGTTAATTGTGTTTGAATAATAAAGGCCAGATCCTAAAGACCTGCTGTTGGAAATTTAACGTTTGTTTAAAGATCTTTAAGGTTTCCAAAAAGGATGTTCCATGTTGTCATTACTACAAATGTTTGGGAATTGTTTTTGGCTTTTCGGTATATAATGCTCCTAGAAAAACAATGTAATTTGGCTTTGACTTGGACTGAAACTATATCTGCAGCTTCCTAGGTGTGGGACATTTTGCTATGTATTAAACTGTCTCAGAAGCTTCAGTTTTATCACTTGTAGCATGATAATAAATATCTACTTTATATAATTATTTTCATGGTTAGTAGGAATGATACACAAAGAATGTCTACAACAGAATTATTTGAAATGCAAAGTCCACTTTCCTCTCACACACCTCTTTTTATCTTCTGTAGGGTGATGGTTCTTAATATTTTCAGAGTATTAACTACTTTGAAATCAAATGAAAGCAATCTGTCTGTTATATTAAAACAAGGCTCATATATGTTAAATTCAAGATTTTATATAAAATACCAGGTTAATCATGAATGTCTTGTAGAGACTAAATTTTTATGTGTGTGTGTGTGTGTGTGTGTGTGTGTGTGTGTGTATTTTTTTTTTCAAGGTTTGATAAGAGCCTCCTGGCATTTACCTCTTTCCATGGAGGACAGCCCAAAAATATGAATTAGATTCACAACCCCCATGATCGTGATAAAGAAACTGTTTATTGGGAACGGATGCAACAAGACCAGGGTTAAGCCAGGCAATGGCAGAACTCCAGCCTAGCAGAACTCTTTCTGCTCCACTCTGCTGTCAGGAGATAAAGAATGAGAGTTCTCTGCATACCTTGTGCAAATTATAATTTGTTTTATATGGAATATTCATTAATGGCTTTTGTTTTCTTGTCCTAAGGCACACATCTCTGTCTGTTTATGCCTTCGGCAAATGAGTTCATTTTTCTGCCATTATTTATTATTTGTACTTGTCAGATTTTTAATTATATAATTAAGTTGCTATTGGTCTTCACTAATAAAAAAATATTATCAAAGTGTTGCGACAGGGCTATACTAAATAAGGTCTGAGATCACTGAATATAAAGAAAATTTAAGATTCCAAGATACAGGATATGTAACCTGTTTCACTAAACAGCAAGTTTAATCAGGTCTAAGAAATTCCCATGTATGTTAATATCCATTGAAACACAGACAATATTAACCCTGCACTATTCATTATAATGGCATTATGCCAGTGGTCAATGTTTCGAATAGGAAATTTTACGAAAATACAATTAGGGGTACACAAGCAGACCTTCTTCCTTTTTTTTTTCTCCAGGTCCTTCCTATGAAAACAGCAATATTGAAAAACAAATCTAAACCATTTAAAACTATGGAAGTTTTTCTTGAAATAACTGGAGAAACAAATTGTTTATGCCATTTTTGCACAAGGTCACATACTAATTTGGTTTTCTCTATACTAGTCTCATCCCAGTTTACTTCAATGTTTTGTTTTGTTTGTCTTTTTTTTTTCTTTCTTATTTTAGTGTGTTTTTCTCCCTACACTTTGTGTATGCCATTGTTTAGTCCCAGTGGTAGCTTTTATAGTTTCAGATATCCATGTCTCTAGGATATGGAGGTTTGGGAAATGTAGATTAAACCTACAGAAAATTCTATAGGCTATAAACTTTTCTTCACTGAAGTAGAATTTCTTTAAAATGAATATTGATTTAAATAATCAAAATTCCCAAATTAGAAAAAAAAATCTGAAATTATATTAACATCATCAGCCAGACCATATGTTCATAGATCAAATACTATGTAGATGGTACAGTGTATAACTATTTTATTATAGGTTATTTTTATCTTCAAGGTAAATGTTTCAGTTTTTTTTCTTTTGGGGAAATTATTATATAGAGTCTTATCTTTTTTCCCCACTATTGTAAAATAAGGCTTTAAAAAATGCCTTTGTATTTCTTCTTGTACATGAGCTATAGTGTGGTTTTTGGCCTTTCATGTGAATAAGTCTGACACAGACAAGTACTGGAACAAAGCATTCCCAGTTCTCTCTGTGAAAAATCTGCTGACACCTGAACTGGCTTCTATTGGAATTTGTTCTTGGCTGATCTTTACATGACCTTTGAAATCCTGGCATCTGACCTGCCTCGGGCTTGGGCTCCATGGCTCTAAGCCTGGCTGCTTCAGGGACTCTGTCCTCCCAATCTAGTATTTGCTGGACCCCTCTATCTGTCTTAACCCTCTGAAGCCAAGATATAAGAAGCTAGTATTTCTTTGAACCTCTTCATTAGTCTTAACCCTCTGCAGGCCAAAATATGTGAAGTAAAAAACAAACAAACAAAACAAACAACAACAAAAAAAAACACCTCTTTCTA
The DNA here is from genome assembly GCF_000951045.1 of Mandrillus leucophaeus. NCBI lineage: Eukaryota > Metazoa > Chordata > Mammalia > Primates > Cercopithecidae > Mandrillus > Mandrillus leucophaeus. The sequence goes on along the minus strand of NW_012100210.1, from coordinate 20,213 downwards.
GTGACTGTCTGTCCCAATATATGTACCAGTGCTGAAAGATGTGCTCATTGATGGGGAACAATGGGATAAATGGAAAATGTCAGATACTGGAAAACCTTTGGCATTTGTGTACAAAAGGAGCCTCTGTCAGGTGGATTCAATACTTTTCCTAAAGAGTTCTTCTAAATGAGAGATGGTTGAAGTTAGCAGATAGGCAGATTAAAATGTCCAAGATCATCAGTCCAAAACTATTATTTTTAATAATACATTCTTTCACACTCATATGTAGTTCTTGGTTCTGGCTTAGACTACTGGCAGATGTGCTAACATCCTCCTGGGGAAGAATATGAAGTCCTCTCAGGGCTTCCACCCAACTGGAAAAGGGAAGTTTCAGCCATCTCTCAATAAAGCATGAGCTCCAGAGATTTGCAACTCAATTTTGCAGACATAATGAGTTTGAAGATTATTGGAATAAACATTAAAACTTTGGTAGCAGCTTAGCCAAATTCTGCCTAATCTCTATGTCCTCTGTGGTTTGACCTTCACAGATGCAAACTCCTCACAGCTATTGCTAACCAAAATTATTAATACCATACAAAGCCAACTGAAAACATGTCAGGTGACAATCTTTGTTGTGAATCTTTAATTTACAGAGAGAAATTCTCTGGGCAGTTTTCATTAACTTCTAGCAAGTTTAATTGAATGAAAACATTGCTTTCATGATCTTTGATACAATATGTTGGTACAAATTAAAGCATAGCAGCTTCTAGTCACAGAATTTTGCTTCTCAAATGCCTCCAGGGGGTTAGGGTAAACAAAGAAGAGTCCTTAACAGAATTATTATAAATCTCTAAGGGTAAAAATTGATACTTGTGAATATCAAGATTCCATACCAAACAAACGAACAAAAGTTCAGATAAACACATGCATGACCAAACACTCATGAGAAATATATAATGAGTTAAAGACAGGTAGTGCATTTAGGAGTCCTCTGTTACATGAAGTGCTGACAGATACTTTTACAGAAATAATTTATTTTGATCTATCACAGTCTATTCATTCTGTTTATTTGGTATCATAACACATCAAAAGTTTTCTGATCGATTTAAATTTGCATAATCACTTACAGCTTATTAACTGAATTTGATCAATAGGAACATTCAGCCCGGCTTATTTTGTGTGTGATTACGTTGATTACCTTGATGAGGTAATCTGTTGGCTTGAAAAAATAATTAATCTGCTGTAGTTAGGAGATGGTAAAGGGAGGAAAAAGAACACTAAGATTTAATATATGACCCTAATGAAAGTATCACAGAAATAGATTTATGCCCAGTATCCACTGAAACTTCTGAGGTGGTCCACATTGGTGAGCTGACACTTACTAACCAAAATCACAAATTCCTAAATCAACGTCAATCATTAATCAGGATGTATGCCTACTCTTGCAAAGCAGAATAGTTGAACTGGCATTTAAGGACATTCACTTCCCAAAGGGAAGTCACACTTTGCTTGATAGATTCCTTAAAAAAGAGCAAAGAAAACCCTAATAGAAGTATCACAATTACGATAGTGCTCATTATCCATATTCACTACTTAGGGTTACAGCTGGTAAGCAGAATGAATATTTGAGTGAGCTGCTAATTCCTCTAGGCATTGACAGATTCTGACTTTTTTATCGTATGACTAGATTCTAGTGGGAAAGCCTGTGCCTTTGTATTGTGAAAAGGATTATCACTTTAAAAAATCTCTTTGATGAGTCAATGGATGCTTTATTGAGACATAACAAATACATATCATAAATGTCTCCACTCTTATTAAGTCGTCATGACAAAGGTTTCATATCCATTACAGCATTGTGACCCAGGCATGCAAAATCCTTCATTGGAGTGTATCAGGTGGCCAATAGCAAACTAACAGGATGGATGCAAGTGTAAAAAAGTTTTGGTCCTACCCTATGTCGTGAGTTCTGGAAATCACTTTGGTCTTATTAGGAAAGCAGCCAAACAATCTCTTAGGAAAAGATCTCCTTGAAAATTACTAACTTCTTTCAATGATTTTTGGTACTATCAGAGTCTGATGATACAAATTTCAAGCCTGTTCCTAAATCTAGCATATATACTCACTTAAATACTGTATTTACATATTCGACAATAAGATCTTCAACCAGACAGTGGTGATTTTGGCAGAACCACAAAAAAGATGGAAAGCATTTAAGTAACATCTAGAAACTTTATTTGTATATATTATGCAAGCAATTAAAATATTGCTAATAATTCATTTGCTTGAATAGTCATAAATGTTAAACATGAGATGTAGCTTTTTTATTTAACTCCATTCTTTAATTGGAAAAAATGAAATCATTTTCAGCATTAAAAATCTTTAATAATGGTATAAATGAAAGATCATGCCAGTGGTTGTAAAGAATTAATTCTAATTTCTAGAATAAATCAGCGAAACACATTTTTTCTATTTAGAAAATGTTTCCTAAAAGAAAAAAAAGAGCATTTGTATGCAAGCACATGCATTCGCTTCTTATGCAAATCTCAAATATGCTTTAATTTTCCTGAACACTTAATTGACATTATACATTGCAGCAAAAAACTCATACAGCATCACGTTTATATGAAGGTAAAGATACCTGACTGGCAGTACACACATGAAAGCCAAATCAAGAAATTAAAATAAGCAACTTAGTAAACATTTAAGTAAATTGTGTGCCACAACAGTGGTGGTATAATTGGATGATTTTTAGTATATGCAGTTGAAACAAAAGACAAGGAGAAATGTTCTTACAACCTCTGACCCTGAGCTTATTTTTCTCACTGTCCCCTAGTGTTCACAAAATAAAAGGGAATGTTTCCCTCATCTGCTCTTTTTCAATGTATGCCCAAAGGAAGAGAATAAAATTGTCATCTCTCTCGATGTTTCTGCTTCTGACACCTCACAGAACGCTCCTCAGATATCTACAGATTTCATTGAGCAATGAATGGGAGGGGCTGGTTTGGAGGAGCTTCAGGCATTCTATAGAATTATATATTTACTATATACACTATATATAGATTTATATATCATATCTATATATACCATATATAATTATATATCTATGTATACTATATAGATTTATGTATCTATATATACTATATAGATTTATGTATCTATACTATAGATAGATATTAACATATATATTCATAAGAATGATAGTTGATATGTATGTCTATATATAAACATATTAATGACATAAATGTTTGTAGATATGTATCTATATATACAGATCTATAGATATAGGTAGAAAGATAGATCAAGTAGGTCATATATCAATGGGCATATTTTAAATCTTTAAATCTCACCACACTGCATGTATTCTTTGGTAACTCACTTTTTCTCTCAATGTTATAATTTAATTATTGTTTTTCATGTTAAGAAACATGTTAATATTAATTTGTTGCTATGAAGACACTGCTGTTATAAATATTCTATATCATTTTTTAAATTTTTATTTGTTTATACATAATAATTATATATTTATGGGGTACATGTGATATTTTGTCTCTTCTCATGCCTCAAATTTCCTATAGTGTATATACAATAGGAATAAAATGCTGAGTCTTAGAATATCTACTTATTTTTCTTCCCTATGTATTAACAAATTATTATTTAATGTAGTAGTATAATTTGCACTTCTAACAGCTATATTTAAGACTTCACACGACACCACATCTTCACCAAAACCCAATACATGGCATTTTCAGAGTTTAATATTTTTGTAAATATTATTGTTTAATATTTTTGTACATATTATATGTAAAAACATAAATATTTTTGTAAAAATATTATTTTGTAAATAAATATTTTGTAAATATTGAAATGATTTTTCATTGTGTGTGCTTTTAAATATTTTTATTCTAGTCTAATTTTAGCATTTTGAATTATCTTTACTGACTATTCAAATTTACTCTTATCTGAATGTCATTTGCTTGTTTTTGCATTATGTTGTCTTTCTCTCGATTTTATAGACTCTTCTATAGAGGAATCATTTGTTGTTTACATGTGTTTTAAATATCTTAGACAATAATGTGTGTTCATTTTTATTGACATGATATATGCAGCATTTACATTTTAATATAATCATAATGATCAGTTTCTTTTTAACTTAGATTTCTGTTATTTTGTCTAATAAATGTTTAGCTCATGCTGAACTGAAATAATACAAACACAAAATTATGCATATGTCATGTTGTTACTTATCTGCAAAATACCCATGAAAAATTGTAGTAAAAATCTAAACAAAAAGTACAAAGTTATAAAGATTAGCTGGGGTTTCTACTGTGTGATTGTGTTTTAGGCAATTTTTTCTTCCTTTGTTACTTGCTCCTAATAATAATTCTATTATTTTATAACCACTTTGCCAACTGTGGTATAAGTAAGAATAAGAACGTAAGAAACTGAGTCAATTTACAGGTACAAACAGACCCTGCACACACAAAGGCTAAAGACAGCAATTGTCAAAACGGAAAACTCTGGGAAGAAAATACAATCAATGGAGTACGACTTCTTTTTCACTTGGAATCCCATGGGGATCATACTTATTGAAGATCCTTCGTTGATTAACATGGCAATCTCTTTTGAATCAGTATGCAAAACACACCACACAGCCTTCATCCAGAATCTTCAAGTGTTTTGATAAATAACGTCCTTTGATTGAGTGTGTTTTGAAAAGGGGGGCTAACTGGGGAATGAGAGCTGAATGGTGACTAAACTGGAAAGAACGGTACAATTATCAAACAGCAGGCAGCCTCCATATAAATGACGTGCGTTTCTCCACCACTCAGGCTTTGACAGCTGGTATCTACTTCACTCTAGCAAGCTGAGGTCTCTCCTCCTGATTAGGTCAGCTCCCTTGATGATCATAAATCTTAGTGTCACAACAACACAGAAACAACAATAAAGCAATGATAACAACAAAGTGTTCTGATCATTGACATACCTTTCATCTCTGCAAGTTGTAAGGTTTTGTAAATCGTCTCCACTTTGTAAATGTGCAAAGGCAGACTACCAGGTTTCTTTTCAAACTGGGGCTTTTATCTAACAGATGATGCCATCAGTAGTAGAATTTCCTTCACCCCTTTCCTAGTAAAACACTTTTATCCTCATTCTACAACTGATCAAGTTTGAACTGTTTATGCCAGAGGGATTAGATAGGACATAGCTGCTTTTTAAGAATGCTCTGTTGGTGCAAGGTTAAGTGGTGTGTGGAAACTCTCTAGTGAATCTGGACAGGAAAGCAGTAATCCCAGACTCAAAGCCTGTTCTTCCTGAAACAACTCTGAATTAATCTCAGTGACTCAGTTTTGAATAAAATATGGTATGTAAATTTTATGAAGCCACACAGTCAGCTCTTTTCCTGCAAGCCCTAAAATTCCAGCTGCCTTTCCTCCTTACTTCGCTGTTCTCACTGTCCTCATATCCCTTGTGAGTTATTCTTCATGTTTAGCTATATAGAGAGACAGTGTTTCTCGTCCCTCCCTTGATGGCCATGGAACCAAACACTCAGGATATTTTTTTAATAGGGAAACCGACAGATATATAAGGAATTACAAACTTGGGGATGTTAAAAATTGTTCAGACATGCTCCTTGGTTAACAGTCCCTGACTCCCTTCTGGGATGATAACTAGGCACCATACTGTTTTTATGGCTCCAAGAAGACCGATTCTTCCCTAGTGTAGGCTGAAGGAGCAATCCAAGGGAAAAAAAGAAATATCTATTTTTCTCGTTTGTGCAGTTACAGGCCTGGGGACTTACACTCGATGGTATTCGTTTTCTTAAGATTCTACACCTCACACACACACAAAAAAGGATCCAGTGAAAAATATATTCTCTGTGTCTATGTTGCCTAAGTGTTTTATTTGGGGTAAAATATATTATTGGTATCTTGAAAATTTTTTCGTTGTATTTATTTAATACAAAATAGAATTTGCAACGAACAAAAGTAGGTGCCTTCTTAAACTATGCTTCACACACACATACACACACACACACATACAATTCTCTACAAATGTAGACCTAACAATAGTGCACTATAAAGGCAAGAGAAATCTAGAGCTGTTGTATCATAAAGATTATTATAGCTATCATATAGCTCACAATTTTTATAGAACATGTTTTAATTATTTAAAGTATATAGAAACAGAGCTTCTGCACTTTATTAATCTGAATTGAAATATTTCATTTTATTTTTAGTTTATCATGTGAAATTTACTACTCATTGTCTCTGGTAAGAGCTAATATTATTTATGTTAATATTAAAATTGAGTATCATTTTCAGTTGAACCACTGATTATGAAATTGAAAACTAATTCAAATAACAATTTATTCATCCTAGTAACGCGTGTTAGCATTTTGTTACTCATGAATATTATTTATTTGGGTTGTATGGTGTGTGTTCAAAAGTAAAATTGAGTTAGCAAAAAGTGCTATATGCATATTTTAATATTAATTTTTCTTGGATTCTGGGTATATTAACCTAAATTGTTTGCTAGAGAAATTGCAGTTTAAATTGCAGATGAGAAAAAAACAAGACCGCCAAAGTCCAATGGCTTTGTACAAACCTGTAACCAGAATGCTGGTTCCAGGATTTCTAGTCACCAGAAGAATATGTCTAGGAATTGATGGTTATACCTGTTCTGTTATTAATACACTGGTGTGCTCATAGAAATTCTCTTTTCTATTGCCTTCATATCTAAATTACAAACTATGGGTCCAGCTACATACTTTCTGTAGCAGTTCTGGTCCTAATATTATGTGATTGCATTCATGCCAATTAAAGTAAAGAGCACTTCTAGCCCAGAAGGACTACTTCTGCAATTAGAGTAGGCTACTATACTTCTAAGAAAGAATAGTGACTATGTGGGCACCCAGATTAAAAATATTATTCTAACATATGCACTGCTCTGCATATGGCACAAATTTCAGAGACAAAAATATAATTCCTTTAGTTGCCTTTCCCTCCAGAGTAAGAGTAAGCAGTCTTTCTGTGGAATATTAAAAATGTCATATTGATTTTTGGCAAAGTTATTTGATTGTTTAGACACTTTAATCAATGCAGTTTTCAGAGTGCATTGAATAACTGGTGATCACTGGTATGGTAAGTATATTCAGTCAATGATCAAGACATGCAGCAAGATGGTGGGCAGAAAGAGTGTCAAGAAATCTGAAAGTAGTTGATATCCCTAGAATATTGTATTACCGTTGAACCAATAAATGAAATGATTAAGGTGAAAACAGAATATAGGAGGAATGTGCAGGCATTTCTAACTGAGGGAATGCAGGTTCATGTGCTAATACTTCAAATATTTGCAGGAAAGGCATTCAAATTAAATCCAGGCAGAAACTAGCTTATTCTTGTAGCTGACACTTAGGATAATTGTATCAAACACATACTTTGTGATGGCCAAAATGGGATTGAGTATTCAGGAACTAGATCCCTGCTGTATCAACTATGGTCCACTGAGGAGCAATATTGGCATCACCTGATAATGTGTTAGAAGTGCACAATCTCCAGCCCCAACCTTGAACTACTAAATTAAAATCTTCTTAACAAGATGGATATAGATATGTGTAAACTTCGAAGTTTGTGAGACATTTGTTTGGACCCTTTGTGACTTTAAAAATCTTATTCTCCCAAAGTTAGGCCAAAATAGCTGCTAATCAGTGTCCCATACTATTGGATTTCATGAAAAATATCCTTAGCCCGGATAATTTTTTTTCCACAAGAGGTATTATCTCCATCACATTGTCCCCTGAAAGCCAGAGGCCAGCAAATAAGGTGATGTCCCAGCTGCTGCTCTACCTCCATGCCTGGCATGTTTCCTGCTCTGGGGTTTGCATTTGGAAGTTTCCTTGGGGAGAGGAACAAAACTGCCAACTCCATCACTCTTCAAGTGTTTTTATGTCAAATCTTTGTCCCTAAGAACTTCCACCGCCACACATTTCAAATCTTTAAAGTAATAAAAAGTAGTTATTTTCTATGAAGAGGATAAGAAAGTGTCTTTTACCTCTTGTAAAAATCGGTGATTCAATCAATCGTAAAAGCTGATTTTTTTTTTTTTTTGGTCAAAATTCCATTTTATTTCTGGGATTAAGACAAATGCTTTCCCCTCTATAATACAAACTATGCCAGATTTGTTTTTGTTGAATTTCAAAGAACCATGATCCTTTTTCTAGCACTCATCTACATGTATAATACACTTCCATTCTTGTCATTATTTGATCCTTACTATCTTGACACTTGAAAGAAACAAGTATGTCGTATTTCTGTGTATTGCCTCTGCTAAGCAAAAGGTCTGACCCCTGGTAAGCATTTAATAATATTTGCTGATTAAATGAAAAAAGGAATATGAAGTTTAAAGAGAGTAATTGCTCAAAATCACATAAGCAAGAGATGTTTCTAACTATACATTCCATGTTTTTTCTTCTAAATCAATGTGTTTTTTCAAGCTGGCTGCATCCCAAACCAATTAATTAAATCAGAATCTCTGGATGTGGAGCCCTTCCGTTGGTATTGTTAAAGCTCTTCAAATATTCTAATGTGCAGATAGGGTTGAGAGCCACTCTGTACTTTGCTCACTCTTGTAATATAATGATACCAAATCTTCCAGTATAATGAAGAAGAGCAATTGAGGGAGTCAAAATAAACTTGTCAATTGGTAGGAAAACAAAAGAACAAAAGATGTTCAGCCTGAAGTAATGGAATCTAGCGAATAACTTGCTGTCTGCTTTTAACTAGCTGAAATATTTTATTTCGTAAGTGGAATTAGACTTATTCTATACACTCTCAGGGAACAAAACTCAGCCAAATTACAAGAAAGCAGTTTGGGGCTGAAGATGAGCGACAAACCTTTTAGAACTTAAACGTTCGCCAGGTGCGATGATTCACGCCTGTAATCCCAGCACTTTGGGAGGCTGAGGTGGGTGGATCGCTTGAGGTCAGCAGTTCAAGGCCGCCTGGCCAACATGGCAAAACTCTGTCTCTACTAAAAACACAAAAATTAGCCAGTCGTGGTGGCACGTGCCTGCAATCCCAGTTACTCAGGAGGCTGAAGGAGGAGAATCACTGGAACCCAGGAGGTAAAGTTTGCAGTGAGGCGAGATGGCATCACTGCACTCCAGCCTAGGTGACAGAGCAAGACTCTGTCTAGGAAAAAAAAAAAAATACAAAACTTAAATATTTAAAATATATTGGACCAATTTTGGAGATGCTGAGGATCATGTTAGTGGAAGTATTTAAGGAAAGCTCAGGCGTGGGCTGGTAAGATCCAAATGCTGAATTAGGATGTTAGTTAGAATACAGCTACGTGGGTTTCTGGGCTTCTGTGTATCTCAGAATATCAATACATTTTATTTAAAAATGTGGGCCAGGCGTGGTGGCTCATGCCTGTAATCCAGGCACTTTGGGAGGCCCAGGAGGGTGGATCACCTGAGGTCAAGAGTTCGAGACCAGCCTGGCCAATGTTGTAAAACCCCCATCTCTACTGAAAATATGAAATTAACCGGCATAGTGGCAATCGCCTGTAGTCCCAGCTACTCAGGAGGCTGAGACAGGAGAATCGCTTGAACCCAGGAGGCAGAAGTTGCAGTCAGTCGAGATTGTGCCACTGCACTCCAGCCTGGGCCACAGAGCGAAAAAAAAAAAAAAAGTGATTAAGTAATAATAATACTAAAATTACTGTAAGCCAATAAACATTCTAGTTTAATTTATATCATACTATTACTTCTGATAAGTTTCATAACATTTGATGAGGCTGGTGTAAGTAATAGCCCAAGTTTAAAGAGAAGGACACGTGGACAGAAAGAGATTGGTAAACCTGATAAAAAATTATTGAAACAGGAATTCAAATTCAAGTAGGCTGATGTTAAAGCCTGAATTCCAGATCATTTGATTCAAATTATCCACACAGAATGTTGGCGTTTATCACACAATTGGATATTACTGTTACTTTTATAGACACACATAGGTTTAATCTGCCTACTTTCAGGTTTCAGGAATGAAACCAATTGAGAAGAAAATATTAAATAAATTATTTTCTTAAAAACAAATTGACTCCTACCCATTGTAAACATCTTAGCACAATATTTTACTCTTGTGGTGAGACTGATATAGGGAAACATACTATGCTGCCAGACACATAAAAATATAGCACATACAATTATGTATAGTACAAAATAGTTTATTTGATAATGATCATAAACAAATATGTTATTGGCTAATGTTAAAAAAAAATTGAGGTTTGAAACAATACAATTATAGCAGCAAAGGAAAAACATTTGTCTTGTTGGCTTAAGGTGTTAAAGACATGTACTTGATCTCTATCTATTGAATGATTGAAAGACTAGTTGAGGACTCCCAAAACTTTATTTCAGAAGTTGCAATTAAAAAATACTTTATATTTTTCTAAATGATATTGCCAAAATATGACAACAAAATACTTGCTTTATCTGGATCTTTCTGTGTTCCCATCATTAGATAAGTACTAAACCCTCCCCCCACTGAATTAGTTTGGCACAGTGCTTAAACACGCTTAAGATTTATCTCTTTTTATGTTTTTGTAAAGAAGATAGTCTGGGAATTGTATAATCTAATGGCAATTCCCAGAAATGATGTCCTCCAAATATAAATTATAAGAAATTAAAATGCCTTGCCTCTTAGGATGGGGAAAAAAGGTATCTTCCTGAATTACTTCATGAAGTTTAGTAGCTTATTCTTAGAACCTCAGTTTACTCCTCTCCAACGTGAAGGAAATTATATCAGCTTCAATAGATTTAATTATGATTAAATTTAAAATGTGTCTAAATTACCAGGTACAAGTCCTCGTTTATAACAAATGTTAAGTAGATCTTAATTGCCCTTCTTTTCCCTTCTTTAACTCTGTTACATCCTTGACTTCATCTATGGTGCAACTGTGAATATAAAGTGAACACATAAATGTTCAGATGCTATAATAACTGTAATTTCCTATAAACAGTTTTCACTATTAGATATCACCATTTTAGTTGTTTTGTTGTTTACTCTATCATTGTTGAGTTGCTCTTGTATTTTAAGTTTCCAGAAATAAATTGTAAAACATGGGCCTACTCTGTTGAATACACTATAGAAATAGTACCAAAAGAAGAAAAGTTCATAAAGTTAGATATGCACATAGGCATAAAGGAGATGAAAAAATAGAAAATGTTGAAAAATATTGCTATAGTAATTGCTGCCTGCATCCTGTTTAGATTTATTCTTGTCCTCCTGCATCGTTCCAGTCTTAAAAAGTAAAAGAGGTCACTCCTGGGACTAAATGAAGTCTCTCTTCTCCCCTCCTTTGTCCTACCTGGGATTAGTTCTCTGTTGCCATTGCCTACAAAGGGTGAATATTTCAGTATCAAAAAAAAAAAAAAAAATGACTCGTTTATCTTCTTATTTAAACTTGGTAAAGATGTGTTCTTTTATTTTTTTTTCTACAAAAATATCTGCTTCAACTACATGTATGTATTGTTTTGGTTCAATATGAAACTTTTACTCTTGGGTTTGTATTTTACTTTACTAGACACGCATTCATAGAAAGGATGCAAGTTTGGTGCAAAAGGTTAACAGGTATAATATTTATACCTGAAAGCTAAACAATGGGTATACATAATAAACACTGGAAGCTCCAGAGGAGGGAGAGTGGAGGGGGTAAGGGATAAAATACTACTTGTCGGGTACAGTGTACGCTATTTGGGTGATGGGTACACTAAAAGCTCACACTTCTCTACTATGCAATATATCCACATAACACAATGACACGTGTACTCCCACATCCATTAAAAAAAAATTTTAAAAATGAAAACATCTTTGGAAAAAAGTAATCTAGATATCTTTTCCCAAGTAAATTATGTTTGCATTCGTCTGATATCAACAAAGAGAAAAACTATATTAAGGAAAACATTTATTTTATGAAATTTTCAATAAGTAGGGAAAAAAATAAACTGTGAGATAATATGTTACATATAAGAGTATATTAAATTGTTAGTAAAAGAAATATTGACTCCTTAGTTATTTTTACATACATTATTAAGAAAAGATTGACTTCAAACAGATTTTACCCCGATATTTTATGCTGGCAGAAATAATGGACTTAAATTTTGCAAAGAGTAGGAGTGAATTCTAAAATAATTAATTTGATGAAACTAAATAAAACATAATCATGGATAAGAAGAATAGCTTGGCAAATATGTTCTTTTCTACATGACTTTTTCACACTTTTATTTACTCATTCAGCCAGCGGGTGCAGCTTATAGAACCAGGATATATTTCACTTACCGCCACATGTTGTTATTACTATTATTATGATTTTCCTGTGGGAAGCATAATTCTGCCTCGGCTTCAGGAAGAATAAGAGGGTGGGAGTTTTCTCCTGCAACTTTGGAAGTTACATTGTGGAAATATATAAATTCTGCCTAGTGTCAATGTTTTATTTTCCAGCTATTCAAACTCCCATATTAATATAAGAGCCGGTTTATAGGTAGGCTGATTTGTTTAGGCCAGAGGACCTGTCTTTCTCCACAAAAGTCATTCAAACTCATCAGGACTTTAAACTTTCAACCAAGGGAAGTAACCCTCCAGTTCCACAATATATTCAGTTTGAAACAGATAAAGGGCATCTTCAGAAATCCTCAAAATATTTAGACAATGATTTTAACAATTTTAAGAGCATCTTGATAAGTTTCTCCTATGAACAGAATTTGAATTTGAGAATGTCTCTGCTATAGCATTTGGTGGTTTTTGGTGACCTTGATCTTTTTTTATATATATAAGGTAGTAGTATATTTAAAACGACAGAACACTTTTGGTCAGGCATAACTGAATCCCAGCTTTACTACTAATTGTGACTTTTGACAAGCTCCCTAGACTTCCTGAATCTCAAATTTCTCAACATACAATTAAGAAAATAAAATGTGTCTTGCAATAATAGAGGTAAAAAGCTTTGCATAGCACCTGACACTTGCCAAGTCCTTGGTTACAATTATCGCAGTAAATAAAATGCAGACCACCAGAGACTTACCAGGGAACCCATGAATGTTTACTATTTTGAGGCAGAAGGGATGACAAATGAGATAGCTATATATTTTTCAAATTAAAAAAAGCTTCCAGATCCTCAAAATATAAATTGATGTGTCACATTATTACAATAAAATTTGAAGCAATAAATTTGCATAAAAGTAGCATTTGTTTGGCCCTTGGAATTATACTGACTCTATTAAGAATTAGAGAAACTTCTCTATTCAGACTTTTCTGAAAGTTATTCCTTGTCTCACACTTTTTCCTTCAGAGCATCCTCATATCAAGCCAGTAAAAGACAATTTATCCAGAATCAGTCTAGCATGTCACAGTTCTATTTAATGTTGTGGTGAATAAAATGACAGCACACAAATCCCAGCACTGTTTTTGGTCAGGGTTTTTGATCCACAGTTCAAATGAAACTTCAACACTTTCCTTAATGTCCAAAGTAATTTGGCAAACAGAATTTGAAGAAAAGAACATTTTTGCTTCTGCTTTGCAAGGCCCATATGCTCCATAAATATTATTTATCATCTCCATGGTGCATTCTGTGTGCACTCTGCTTTATAATCATTGCTATGGCCATTAGCATAAAAATGCTTTTCTCCAGTCTTTTTTTCCATACTTTGGCTTTGAAATTTTATCCTTATTCATAGTTCAAGAACTTTGCAAACAAATTAGATGCTGCATAGAATACTTTAGGCAGCTTCAGTCCCAGTGCTAATCTGTACTGTGTGGCATGAAACTAAAGTTAAGAAAGCATATGACCAAAGAAGGGAGCAAAAATAATATTATGCCATGAGGCATAGGAGTAAACATTAAATAAGGCCATTAACTATAAAATTAATATTTATTTTATCCTTACAATATAAATGCATTTAAGGCAGAACAGAAAAATAAATTTATTTGTCCTGTATGTGCATATGTATATTATACATGCACACACACACACACACCCCTATTTATATATTAAATTTATTATATATATTTTATGTAGTTTATATGTATTTAGTTTAGGATATGTATACCATATATAATATATTTAGACACAAATATGTTATGTGTTTTGTTTTGTACTTGTATATTGATTACATATTTTATATAAAAAGAAGTATCTCAGAGAAATGGCAAAACAAAAGAACAGATAAGATTAGAGTGAACAAATGTACACATAGAGTCTTTTCTAATTTATGAATGTGGAATAACCGTTTGTTGGGAGAGAAAGGTGGGGAAATGTCAACAGTCTCCCACAAAGCCACAGTGACCATAGAAGAAAACCAAGTCGGTTGCCCAGCATAGATTTTTCTGATTCTGAGACAAGAGAAAAACTTCTCCTGTGAGTTACCAAGAAGATAAGTGATAAGGGGAAGACAGAGAGTATTTTTTATAGATTTTGACCACTGAGATCCCATGGAAAATATATAACTACTAATGTGTAGGTTGCTTTTTCTAATATGAATCTTTTATGCAAATTAAAAGGAAGTCAAAAGTTTTTGAGTCAAATTTTCCTTTATAGAACATTATTAGCATATTGTAAAGTTTCATGTTTATTAATATAGGCATTTTAAATTCATGCAATGGACACATTTCTAAAGATTTAAGTAAGAATCAAATTTTGGTAAAAGAAATTCTGTATTTTTATAAGTAAAGTGTTTTTCTTTATAATGTCTCAATTGTGTTGTTTGGTAAACAGAATTTTTAAAAATTTAATGAAGTCCATTTAAAGGCAGAAGGAGAAAAAAAATTCAGTTAGGAAAAAAATCCCTAAGTTTTTACCTCATCAAAAATGATAACCAAATAATCCATAAGCCTGTCAACATGTGCTCAACGTCATCAGTCACCAGTAAACACAAATTAAAACCACCACCACATACAACTAATTGCCCATCAGAATGACAAAAATTAGCTAAAAATCTTGCATGCATTTTTTAAAAGAAACTTGTACAAGAATACTAATAGCTGCACTTAGCATACTAGCTCCAAACTAAAAACAATCCAAATAGCCCTCAACAGTGTAATGGATAAATGTATTGTGGCATATTCATTCAATAAAATTCTATATGGCAATAAAAATTCACAAACTACTGCTACACAAAAAACATGGGTGATTCTCACAATTATAATGTTAAGCAAAACAAAGTCAGACACCAGAAAGGGTGTACTGCATGAATTCATTCATATGAAGTTTAAAAAGAGGCATCACTAATCGCTGAAGATAAAAGACAGAAAGTGGTTCCCTTTAGGCAGTGAGTGGGGAGTAACGACAAGGAAGAGACATGAGAAAGGCTTCCAAGGTGCTGGTTTTGTTTAGTTTATACTTACTCATTACTAAACCTCATCAAGCTGTATGGATATTCTTTGTGATTTTTTCTGTAATCCAGTAAAGGTTCTAAAAACACTGGAAAATAAGGAGATTTTCTATGTGAAATAACTCGCAATAAGATATTAATAAAGCAAAAATAAAACAAAAAGAATAAAGCCTCAGAAGTGTGTGCACTTTTGCTGTGTGATGTGGCTTCTCACTCTGTTGGTTGTCCTTCATATCTACCTCTTTTATAGCACTTTTTCCACGGCACTGTGTTGATCTGTTCATATTTTTGTCACTACTTCTTCGCCTAAGAATTTCTCTCACGAAAGGAAGAAAGTATTACAGATATATAATATTGTTACAGTTCTGTGCTGTGCTCTTAGAAAGTATTAGCATAGAAACAACACAGTCTTTCCTGTGATTCATGCTAGATTTTCTCTGCCAAGGTCTATCCTCATGGTGCTGAGCAGTTTGTACTCAGTCCACACCTGTAGTCAAGTTTGCACTACATGACTCTGCCTTCAAACCATACTCCATTTCTACCATCATCAAGACTGGAGAAAGTGTGGCCTCTAAAGCTAACCATCTTATCTGTGTTGGAAATTTCCAAATGGGGTTTAAGAATAGAAATGTTTGTTTTTGCTGAAAATGGAAAATAATATATTTCCTGATCTAAGACAAATAATTTCTACCAAGTATACAGTGAAGCAGAAGAACTAGTAGTAAGCGTATATAATTAAGAATAACACAGAGAGAAAGAAACATAAAAGACCATGTTACCTTGAGAGCTACAAAAAAGTACCTTCCTTGGTAACTTTTTCTCATGGGTCCATGTGAGGCCAAACTACACTTTTATTACCAATAGATTCATCATTGACATTTAATGCAGGTTCTCCATGCCCAAGCAAACCCCATATATTTTAAATATATATATATAAAATATACATATAGTAAAAAAAAATATATAGTAATATATATGTATGTTTCAATCATATATGTTTGGAAATTTGATCTGTACATACGAATATATTTTTAAAATTTATTTTTTTCTGTGTTTTTCTTCTGAATTTAAATAAAGTAGCACCATAATTTCTTGCCTTTCCCACATTAACCACAGAATAAAATTTGGTTTATTAGATAGTGAGTTTCTTGAAAGCAAGGAACTATTTCACTGGATCTTTTAACCCCAGCATTTAGTAGTAACTGACATAAAGAAAGTCTCCAATAAATGTTGACTTTTTAAATGAATGATCTTGACATGCAGAGAGTCTGTCTGACAGACTTTGGACAGCATGAGAGTTCTCTATAAGTCCTGATTGTGACAATGAGTGTTACAGGGAAAGAATATAGGACAAGGACTCGGGAATAGGGTGATGAATTGAGGTAATCCCTTAACAAGAATGAGATGGAGACATTTGATGATTTTCTTCTCCCAAGTACTGGTTTATTCCCATAATTTCAAAAATGTCAAATTAGAAGTAAATTTTAAAAGTTCCTTTGCTATCCAAAGAGTGACCAACTTCCTTTTTACCTTCCTGGAATCAAAGAACAAAATGTGGCTGTTAAAAGAGGCTATTTGGAGCTAGGCACAGTGGCTCAGGCCTGTAATTACAGTGCTTCGAGAGGCCAAGGTGGGCAGATCATTTGAGGCTGGGAGTTTGAGACCAGCCTAAGTAACACGGCAAAACTTTGTCTCTACTAAAAACACAAAAATTTGCCAGGTATGGTGGCATATGCCTGTAATCCCAGATACTAAGGAGGCTGAGGCAGGAGAATTGCTTGAACCTGGGAGGCAGAGGTGGCAGTGAACCGAGATCGTGCCACTGCACTCCAGCCTGGGTGACAGAATGAGACTCCTTAAAAAAAAAAAAAAAAAAAAAAGGCTGTTTGAAAATTTCTATTTGAAAAACAAATTCCCTCTGTTATTTCTGCTTATGTTCCAGAATGCCTAATTTGAAGGCTTATGATTTGCTGAGGCAATGCAGTCAACTAGCTTGCACAGCAGCTGCATGTTTATGTCTGATCCACAGTTAGAAAGATGTGTCCATAAAATATGAAAACGTGATGATAAAAGCTCTGAAATAAGTAATATCATGTAAGTAGCACACAATTGGCTGTGCTGGACTGACCATGAGCACAGGGTGCCAAAAATGGTGCAAGACACACAGTTTCCATTTTAATTTCCAAAAGTGATTGGAAAGTAATTGATTAAAACTGATAAACCATTGCTATTTACTTGATTTCTATTCAGTCTACAGTCTTTCACTTTAACCACATTCTTTCTTAGAATTTAAAGGTGATAGATATGGAAACTCAGTGACAACAAGGTTCAATAGGCATATACTCTTAAATGGCCATAAATCATTTTCCCTGACCCAGTTCTAATCAGCCTTTTTATTTTGGTGCATATTGAAAAGGAAAAATATAGATGTGTTTAAGGCTTAGGAAGATAAGATGATGAAATGGAATAAGCCATCTTTGTAAACTGCAAGATCCGAAATACATTGATGCATCATTATCATTACTGAGGAGAGTGAGAATGATTTTATTACAAATAATGGCCACCTTATTAAAACTAAGATTTACTTTTTAAAATACATTCTATATATTGTTTAAAGTTAACTTTCTGTGATGCTTTCTAATTTCTATTTTTTCAAAACTTCGAGAAAAGCTGAAATTGCATATAAATTACTAGGTAAAGAGGTAGACTGGGAGGAGTAATGCTACTGTACTGAAAGTGAACTTCATCCTTCACACACCACACAAGAAATACAAAATTTAAGTTATTAAAATAACAGGTTTTAGGATTTCATTATGTCACAGGACCCTTCAGCTGTTGCTTCGCCAGCTGGAATCCTCTGTGGCTGGTGGCACCTCTACTTGAGTTTCGCTTGCACCCTCTGGGCTCCTTACAACAACTAGGCCCACCAGCTGTGCTCAGCTCATGCTACTGGCCCAGATCCCACACCCACTGTGGGTGAGCCAGGTGCAGAGTGGCAAGAGGTCTGTGAGCGAGCAAGCGCAAGGTCTGGCCACTGCACACAGCCAGGTGCACTGACTGCTGTAGCAGGTGGGCAGCTCCTGGCGCTGACATAGGTGCCTGTTTCGTGTGAAGCTGTGGCTAGACCAGGTCTACCACAAGTGGCTTCCACTGCAGGCTCCAGCATCTGGACGAGGGGAATGCAGTGGTGCCCAAAAACAGAGATGCCGCCAACTGCGAAACACTAAATGGTGAAGGGAGTATGCTACAGCCCACTCATTACTGCTACCTGCAGCTCGGCGAACGGGGCAGGGGATGTGTTTCAGCTTCATCAGTCCTGCCACCTCTCTCCAGCCTGCAGGTCCTGGGCTGGTCTGGCGCCACCACCGCTGTCTGTCATATGGGGTGGCCGCCCAACACTGACAGAGGGCAGGAGGGCTATAATGTTACTGTTCCTGCTAGGACAATCTAAAGTCTGGGCCCCCAGATGGGTAGCAGCTCTTCACTTCTGCAGTCTGACAAAGAGGATTTGGCACCACCCGTAGTTCAGCCAGCCAGCCAGTAACGTGTTACAGCCCTTTTCACATCCACTGTTCATCAAGTCCCAAGTTCTTGTCCCACATCCAGGAAGAATGCGCTTACAGTGGACAACTGGAAGGGAACAGTTTTATTGAGTGAAAGAACAGCTCTCAGCAGAGAGGAGACCAAAAGTTGGTATTTCCTATCTGTGAGTGGGTAGTCCCAACATGTGGCTGACATAGGGCTTTTATGGGCTAGGAATGAAGAAAGTGTGTGTTGATTGGTCCATGGGTGAGATGACTGTCTGCTGGTTGGTCCATGCGCAGGCCTGGAAAAAGCACCATTTGATAGGCTGAAAGACATCAAGGAAGTTCTCACTCTCGGTGGTGGATTCTACCTGGAACTAGTAGCAGGGTTTTCAGGCTTCAAGTTGCCTTTGGCTCGAAGGTCAGATTTCACTGGGGACACCCCTAACTGCTTAAGAAATTGTCTGCCTCCTGCAGCTATCAATTAGTGTCATTTTTATGCTGAATAAATCCTTAAATCCTGTCTCAGATGCTTTCATTTGCTTTCAGAGGATTATTGACTAAGTAAAACCAACTTGATGTATCCAATGTTTGGGGAAGGTAGGTTTCTGGAATGACCAGGTTACGTGCAAACTTCATATGATTTTATTAAACTCAAATTTTATTGAAAGCTTGTTGCTTCCTACAAGTCCTCAGGAAATGTGAACACTTTGGGGTTTGAGGGCATTGTTCCTTGAAGAAAGAAAGGAGCGTTCGTGCACATACCAAAAAGGCCCGAGCTGCCTTCCCTCCACTGTCCTGCCAGGTCTGTTCCACAGGAGTTTTGACCTAAGGGATATGATACCACACTTAGAATTCATGTGGTCATTTTTGCTTTGTATCTTCTGAACATTCCAAAAATAATTTTTGACTCCAAGTTACGTATCTTTCTTCTGAAGAGGAGCCATGAACACAGTAGATAGATGTTGTAACTCAAAATATGAATAACAAACTTGATATGCCTGTTGCTGTGATTTTGATTTTGCCTGTATTTTAGTAGAAGAGAGAATTTGTATTAGCTCATGTTTATAAGTTTAAATATTGCATTTTTCAGGGTTATGTTTTGTGAGGCCAATAGAAAGAAAATTTTTATATCAAACGTTCCTAAAATTTTCAGAATCTGAGATGTTTAGAAAAAATATTAAACAGGTATTGGTCAGGATGCAAAATTATTTAGGCAGATGTTGTTAGGTTCAAGTTGACTCAGTTTTCTATGGTTCAATATATAATAATTGTACAATTGTATAGCTTGTTTTTGAATAGAAAATACAATGATTTTTTTTTTT
>NW_012100209.1:6044017-6045317 GCF_000951045.1 Mandrillus leucophaeus | reverse complement strand
CAGAAAAACAACAATGTGTCTTGTGACTTGGCAACATTCCACAAACGACTGTATAAAATAAAGTGGAGTGCGCCATTCGAGGCGGCCGCCATGTTTGTCTTGTCTTGTGTTGTCTTGTGTGTTCATTCCTTTGTTTAGGAAACACGCGGACCCCAACATCTGGCCCAGCGAGCAGGGTCTGTGGCTCCATGAGAGCAAGGAACCAGAGGGAGAACACCCCGGGCAGGTAAATAAAGAAAGGGGGACCCACGGGAAAATTATAGGGAATTCCACCTCTCTGGCCTCTGAATATTTGTGGTTACTCCAGGGACTGTTGATGTCTATAGGAGTAGAAGTTAGTTAAGGAACATAAGACTTTGAAGCAATTGTTTGCGCATGTTGAACAACATTGTTATTGGTTTCAATATCAAAACAAAGTGCAGTTAAATCAAAAGGAATGGTTACAAATGGTTAAAGCCCTGCGTCGAGCTCATCAGCGGGGGCAAATGATGCCTCTGACTTTGTGGACTTTGTGTAGTTCCATTACTCAGGCATTAGAGTTACTTGAAACTGACTCAGAGTATGGCCATACTGCCACAGGAGGTGAGGCATCTGAAGCTTTAGAGAGGAATGATCCTAGAGAGGGACATATTTACACCCCGGTTGTTGAGGACAAGGAATTGGAAAAAGAGCTAATGCCTCCTTCATCTGAAGGAAATTCTGATTTGCAGCGCATTTTAGAGATGTTACAACAGTTGTTAAAATTGCAAGGTACCGCTGCTCCTGTTTCTCCTGTCTCTCCGCCATCTCCTTTGAAAAAGGATTTCCCTTTGCCTCCGCCTCCAACCTCTTTGCCTATGTCAGGTCAGGTTTTCTCTGTGCCTCTTCCTCCTGTAGGAGAAAAGAAGGAATCGAAGGAAAAGGATGATTTCAAGGAATTAGATTTATTCCCAATAACACGGGCTGCTTTAGGCCCCAATGCTCAGTTCCCAAACGGTGGCCAGAATGTGACTTTTACAGCCCTACAATTTAAATTTTTGAAAGAAGTGCTAATTATGGACCTCAGTCACAGTTTGTTCTTGGCCTTCTCGATTCCTTCTCTTTAGAATATATGATGATTTCTATTGACTGGGAAACGTTGGGACAGGCTGTCCTTGATCGTTCACAATGGCTTCAATTAAAAAGTTGGTGGTGGGAGGAAGCAAGAGTACAAGCTAGAAAAAATGCTACCCGAAATCCCCCAGGACCTACTGAAGAGCAGCTTACGGGTTCAGGACAATAGGCCACTCTTAATGCTCAGGCAGGCCTAGATGATATTGCT
>NW_012100209.1:6041058-6042555 GCF_000951045.1 Mandrillus leucophaeus | reverse complement strand
CCCATATATTGATAAATTGGCTGAATTAATTATTAAAGGATGACATCGAGCTCGTCAGTTGCTTGGTGCTGACCCTATAAAAATTATTCTCATTCAGCTTTGCCAGGACCTTATCTTTTGGCAATAGTCAGATTGATTCTTTACTTATTGGCAGTGTCCAGCGGGCTCAGGATGAGCACCACCTACATCATACTAATAGTTTAGGATTACAATGGCGATTTTCTATAACACGCCGTCAAGCCCGAGCTATTGTCAGAGCCTGCTAATCTTGTGCTCCTATTATTGCACCTTTTTAAAGTCCAGGTATTAATCCTCAAGGCATTCAACAAAATCACATTTGGCAAATGGATGTAACTTATGTTCCTTCCTTTGGTCGTTTAAAATATGTTTATCACACTATTGATACATGGTCACATTTACAGTGGGCTACGCCATTACCCTCTGAAAAGGCTGACTCTGTTATTACTCATTTACTTACTTGCTTTGCAGTTATGGGAGTCCCTGTTGAATTAAAAACTGATAATGCCCCTGCTTATTGCTCTTGCAAATTGGCTGCCTTTCTGTCTTTATACCATATTCATCATTCCACTGGTATTCCATTTAACAGTCAAGGTCAAGCAATTATTGAAAGAGCCAATGCTACCTTAAAATTACAACTTTTAAAACTAAAAGGGGAAGATGGGCGAGATTCCCCAAAACATCAAATTCTGAAAGCCCTTTTTACTTTAAATTTTCTCAACCATTGGTGCCAATTACAGCAGTCTGCAGTGGTGAAACATTTTCAACAGCCTTTAGAAAAACCGCAAAACAGTAATCAGTGGGTGTATTATTCTTCATTACAAGGACAATATTTAAAAGGAAAAGTTTTACAATGGGGCCGAGGCTATGCTCTTGTCCGTACAGGTGCCGGAGACGAATGGTTTCCATCTCGATGGTTGAAACAGTGCCATGGCGAAGAGGAGCCAATCCAAAGAGTTCCTGAAGGAATTCCAGCAGCTAAATCTGAGCGCTCAGAGAACATTCACCTTCGGAACTCGTGCGGAGCCCCCGACATGGGGACAACTGAAACAGTTAAGAAGCTGAAGGGGTTGTTCAACAAGCTGGGCAGCTCAAAACCCCACTGACTTTATTCCTGGCTATGCTGGCCGTAGTAAATTGTCAGGTAACAGCTGGAGAATTTACATACTGGGCTTATATTCCTTTTCCACCCTTATATCAATGTGTGGCCTGGGGAGACAGAGAAGTTCCAGTATTTACTAATGATACTGCTTGGATGCCATCGCCTTTTTTAAACCAGGATCCTGAATTAAACACTGGCACAGTAAATAGTTCATATCAATTTGGGGTTGAAGGGTTACCTATATGTCTTGGGGGGGTGGTCCACATTGTCTGCATCTTTCTCATAAGGCTTGGGCTGTTCGCTATAACCATAGTTATATCTCTGCCTTTACTATGATTATTGTTGCTCAAAGTTTTAAGTATAATCATACTGCAGTA
>NW_012100209.1:6040592-6041008 GCF_000951045.1 Mandrillus leucophaeus | reverse complement strand
TCCTAGTAATAAATTGTTTGCTTTTCTGCAACAATATTCTTTACTGCCATATAATCCTATCTCTTACACTCCAGTTAAAGGTCCCACCTTTTTTCTTTCTCATTCAGCTTTGCCAGGACCTTTATCTTTTGACAATAGTCAGATTGATTCTTTACTTATTGGCAGTGTCCAACGGGCTCAGGATGAGCACCAACTACATCATACTAATAGTTTAAGATTACAACAGCGATTTTCTATAACACGCCGACAAGTCCGAGCTATTGTCAGAGCCTGCCCACCTTGTGCTCCTATTATTGCACCTTTTTAAAGTCCAGGTATTAATCCGCGAGGCATTCAACAAAATCACATTTGGCAAATAGATGTAACTTATGTTCCTTCCTTTGGTCGTTTAAAATATGTTCATCATACTATTGATA
>NW_012100209.1:6027758-6037312 GCF_000951045.1 Mandrillus leucophaeus | reverse complement strand
GGCGGCCGCCATGTTTGTCTTGTCTTGTGTTGTCTTGTGTGTTCATTCCTTTGTTTAGGAAACACGCGGACCCCAACAAGCCAGGCTGGTCTTAAACTCCTGGCCTCAAGCGATCCACCCCAGTTGGCCTCCCAAAGTGCTGGGGTTACATGGTGAACCACCGTGCCTAGCCTAGAATTTTACTTTGAAAGTACAAATGGAATAATTTGTATAAATCTGTTTGAGTCTGCCAGTGCTACATTTAAAAACTGTCCTCTTTTCCTGTCAAGTTCTTAAAAGGTTGCTGAGTGAGACCAAAGTATTGCCTATATTCCTGCTAAGAGTCAAAGTAAAGGACATGGTCCAGATGTGTACAGTATCAGTGGGCTTCCTAACGCTAAACCTCTGAATTGCAGACTCACCCTCCCAGGCACAGGCAAGGGTGCACCAGGACAAGCCTCTTTCAGAAGGACAGGGCTGGTACTCCAAGCTTACTGCATGGTAAGGGAAACACAGCCTGGCGGTGGCTCCCAAGACAGAGGGGAACGGGCTGGGCCACAACTTCCTGGTTTCTTCTTCCAACCCTTAAATTAGGTAAATAAGTCTTTCCTCTTGGAAAAGGAGGGAGTAAGTGGGTATGGAAAGGCCAGGAGTATTTTACAATGATGCTCTCCATGTGCCACTCCCTTCAACAAGGTCCAAGCCATATTCATATTACTTTTCTGGATTTCACAAGGATGGATAAAAAAACACAGGTATAGTTGGATTATAACACATATCAATTAAAATTCCGTGTTAATAATCTCCTAGGCCTATATGGGTCAAGAAATAACATTAGAGTTTTTTATTTTTTTTTTAAGAGTTTGGTTTTTTATTGAACATGTTACAAGAGAGATTTCATCAACAAAAGACCGAAGCCCATACATCATCAGACTCCTTGGATTCTTCTTTCTTTGATTCCACTTCCTTCTCTTCAGCTTGGGCTGCAGTGGTGGAGAAAGTAGGACCTCCCACTGGTGCAGCACCAGGTGCTGGAAAAGGTCCACCAGCGTCTCCATCACATATGAGGCTCCTGATGTTGATATTGTCCAGGGCCTCTGCAAACAAGCCAGGCCAGAAACATTCAACATTTTCACCAGCTACTTTAATGATGGTATTTATCTTATCTTCCATGATGGTCACCTCATCATGCAGAATGGGGCCTGGGTAGATGCAGGTGAGCTCAGAGACAGAGTCCATCATGCAGGTGAGTATGGGGCTGATGCTGCTGGGAGTGGTGCTCATTGTCAGATCAAGTGAGGGCCTCACTCCAAGTCAGCTCTAGCTTCCTCGGAAGAACTGAGGACCTTGGCAGCAGATGACAAAAGATTTTTGTTCATTCATTTGCATGTTTTTTTAACATAAAATTATGTACAGAAATTTCAAAAGGTGCAACCATAGACATAGTTAGACATGGTTAGACAGTCATTGTATCAGACACCAATTCCAGCTTGTTTAAACAGAAAAAGGATTTATGAAAATGATACTGGGCATCTCAGAATTTCTAAGAAGGCTGAAGAACCAGGTCTAGAAAATGGGCAGAGAGGAAGGGTTGCAGGTCATTCAGCACAGCAGCTGTCCTGATAATTATGCCAGTCAGGAAAGACCCAACCCCTCTGCAGGATACTGGTGCTGTGGCTTGCACCACTGGTCCTGAATACTCTCTTGGCCTTTGCCCCTAGATAACAGACAGGGCAGACAGAGCAGCCATGGCAGCCATTGCCAGAAAAAAACTGTCCACTTAGCTTGCTTCTTTCCAACACTAGCTTCAGATTCAAAGTTCTGCTTAGGCACATCTGACTGGCTGAACCCAGGTCATGTGCTTTCTTTCCAACTGTTAGGTGATCTGGGAAAGTGATTATCTGTCACTCCCATCTTCTTATTGTGGAAGAAAGACAGCAAGAAATGTTCATAGGGAATTCTCTAAATATAGAAAAGAGATCCACATACTAAGAAGTCAAGAGAAAAAAGGGCAATGTGCACTACACCTATTTGTGGCTTTAGTGCAAGTAGCCACATGTTTGCACGGATTAAACAGGTCACACCAGCCCGGTGTGGTGGCTCAGCCTGTAATCCCAGTACATTGGGAGGCCGAGGGGGGCAGATCACTTGAGATCAGGAGTTTGAGACCAGTCTGGCCAACATGGGGAAACCCCATCTCTACTAAAAATACAAAAATTAGCCGGGTGTGATGGCAGGCACCTTGTGGCAGCCTCAGGGGTGAGAAATCAGAACCCACCCAGTGCGAGGAATAACCCAAGCTCTCAGTAACGTGAAAAAAAATAAACTGGCCAGCAACCTAGCTTAAAGGATTCTCACATACTGCAGCGATGATTCTGTGCAGAAACCAAGGAAGGAGAAGCCATAGCAGCTGTAAAGTATTTCCTTGGTGGTTGGGACCAAGAAAACCACAGTGGGGCAGTGAAGTACTCCTTGGTCGGGGTGGTTTAGAGGTTACAAAGAGTTGAGACATCCCTATTGCGGGGGATTGAACCTCACACAAACCTCCAGTAGTAGAAAAGGCAAGAGATTTCCAGTAGGAGAAATTGAGCCTCACCCCAAAAGACAAGAAATTTCCAGTGGGGTAATTTGAGCCTCACCCCAAAAGGCAAGAAATTTCCAATGGGGGAAATTGAGCCTCACCCCAAAAGGTGGTATAATTCGTAGGGCTGCTATGGTAGTTCGGGAAGGTGAGCACCCTCCCAGTGAAAACGTTCCTACCATGGACCAGAAATTCCCCACCTGAGACCCCCGATGGGACAATAACAATGCAGATCACCAGGAAAATATGCAGGACCTAAGGGAGATGCTAATAAAAGGAGTTTGGGAATCAGTACCCCAAACCCAAAATCTTTCCAAAGCACTCGATATGCAACAGGAAAAGGAGGAAGGGCCTATGAGGTTCCTAGACAGACTGAGGGAGCAAATGAGGCAATATGCAGGCCTCAATTTCGATGATCCCATTGGACAAGGAATGTCGAAACTCCAATTTGTCACTAAATTGGAGTGAGTCTGTTGGCCAGACATTTCAAAAAAGTTTCAAAAGATAGACAGTTGGGAAGATTTCCCCCTAAATGAGCTTCTCAGGGGAGCTCAGAAAGTATACATGAAAAGGGATGAAGAAAAACAGAAACAAAAGACAAAACCTATATTTTCACCTTCCAACAAATGACTCCAAACCCAGGTACTTCTAGACAGAGCTTCCAGGGAGCCAGAAACTATAAAGGGTCCGAACCCTCTTTTAAAGGAGCCCAGCTTCCATCTGGAGGATCAAGGTCCTTGTCTACCAGGCCCCCTAAAGAGTATGGGGGAACAGAGTTAAAGTATCCTAGAATTAAGAGGAAGGAAGGACAAGATAGGTGCTATAGATGTGGAAGAACAGGCCACTTCAAGAGAAGATGTCCTGAATTAAGAAAGGAGAAAGAAGCCCTTCCACTCATGACTTTCAAGGAAGAATAGGGGGATCAGGGGCTCTGTCTCTTTTATCTTGAGTCCCACCAGGAGCCCTTGATAAATTTGGAGGTGGGACCTAAACATGAGCTTATCACCTTTTTAGTCGATTCAGGGGCTGCTTGCTCTTCTGTTTGTTTCCTTGCATCTAATGTTGTCCCCTCCTCAGAGGAACTTTTAGTCTCCAGGGTTAAAGGGGAAGGATTTAGAGCAAAAATTTTATAAAGCACAGAAGTTAGATACCAGGATCACTCAGCTTATATTCAGTTATTATTAATCCCTGAAGCAGGAATTAATTTACTGGGGAAGGATTTAATGTTAAAGTTGGGCATAGGTCTACAAGTCAGCCCAAGAGGATTCCTCACCTCATTAAACCTACTCACTGTCAGGTCTCTGAGCCAAAGCTCAGCCATTGTAACCCTGGTAACCTGCACATATACGTCCAGGTGGCCTGCAGGAGTCAAGAAGTCTGGGGCAACCCAAAACTACTAAAGAAGTGAAACAGCAAGCTCCTGTCTCAACTGATTGACCAACCTTATGACATTCCATTATGACTTGTTCCTGCCCTGTCCCAACTGATCGATCGACCTCATGACATTCTTCTGGACAATGAGTCTTATGATCTCCCCACCATACACGTTGTGACCCCCTCCTCTTCTGACAATAGATAACCACCTTTAACTGTAACTTTCCACTGCTTACCCCAGTCCTATAAAACTGCCCCACCCCTAACTCCCTTTGCTGACTCTCTTTTTGGACTCAGCCCACTTACACTGAAGTGAAATAGACAGCCTTGTTGCTCACCCAAAGCCTGCTGGTGGACTCTCTTCACACAGACGTGCTTGACATTTGGTGCCATGACTCGGATCAGGGGACCTCCCTTGGGAGATCAATCCTGTCTTCCTGCTCTTTGCTCCATGAGAAAATCCACCTATGAACTCAGATCCTCAGACTGGCCCAAGAAACACCTCACCAACTTTAAATTGGGTAAAAGGCCTCCTTTTACTCTCTTCCCCAACCTCTCTCACTATCCCTCAACCTCTTTCTCCTTCAATTTCAGTGCCACCCTCAATCTTGCCCTTCCCTTAATTTCAGTTCCTTTCCTTTTCTGGTAGAGACAGAGGAGATGCACTTTATTTGTGAATCCAAAACTCCAGTTCCAGTCAAGAACTCATGAAGACAGTCTTCCCTTGGTGTCTAATCACAATAGGGATGCCTGCCTGATTATTCACCCTCATTCCAGAGGTGTTAGATCACCGCAGGCATACCTGCCTTGATCCTCCACCTTGATGGCAAGTGCCACCTCCTCTGGGTTTCAAGGACCACCCCCCTCTCTCCGTGTCTCTATCCCTCTTTTCTCTAAACTTACCTTTTTACTATAGGCAACCTTCTGCCCTCCATTCCTCCTTCTTCCCCCTTAGCCTGTGTCCTTAAAAACTTGAAACCTCTTCAACTCTCACCTGATCTAAAACCTAAGTGACTTATTTTCTTCTGCAACACAGTTTGGCCCCAATATAAACTTGATAATGGCTCTAAATGGCCAGAAAACAGCACTTTTGATTTCTCCATCCTACAAGATCTAGATAATTTTGTCGAAAAATGGGCAAACGGTCTGAGGGGACTGACGTTCAGGCATTTCTTTTACACATTGGTCCCTCCCTAGTCCCTGCTCCCAATGCGACTCATCCCAAATCTTTCTTCTTTCTCTCCTGTCTGTTCCTTCAGTCTCCACCCCAAGCTCTGAGTCCTTTAAATCTTCCTTTCCTATGGGCCCACCTGACCTCTCCCCTCCTCCCCAGGCTGCTCCTCGCCAGGCCAAGCCAGGTCCCAATTCTTTGTCAACCTCTGCTCCCCTACCCTGTAATCCTTCTCTGACCTCCCCTCTACACCTGGTCTGGCTTACAGTTTCATCCCGTGACTAGCCATCCCCCACCTGCCCAACAATTTCCTCTTAGAGAGGTGGCTGGAACTGAAGGCATAGTCAAGGTTAATGCTCCTTTTTCTTCATGTGACCTCTCCCAGATCAGTTAGCATTTAGGCTCTTTTTCATCAAATATAAAAACCCAGCCCAGTTCATTGCCCATTTGGCAACAACCCTTAGAGGCTTTACCACCCTAGACCCAGAGAGGCCAGAAGGCTGTCTTATTCTCAATATGAATTTTATTATCCAATCTACTCCTGACACTAGAAAAAGCTCCAAAAATTGGATTCTGGCCCTCAAACTCCACAACAGGACTTAACTAACCTCGCCTTCAAGATGTACAATAATAAAAAAGACGCAGCCAAATGGTAACATATTTCTGAGTTGCAGTTACTTGCCTCTGCTATGAGAGAAACCCTAGCTACATCTCCAGCATGCAAGAACTTCAAAACACCTAAACCACAGTGGTCAGGCATTCCTCCAGGACCTCCTCCCCAAGGATCTTGCTTCAAGTGCCAAAAATCTGGCCACTGGGCCAAGGAATGCCAGCAGCTTGAGATTCCTCCTAACCCAAGTCCCATCTGTGTGGGAGCCCGCTGGAAATCGGACTGTCCAACTCACCCGGCAGCCACTCCCAGAACCCCTAGAACTCTGGCCCAAGGCTCTCTGACTGACTCCTTCCCAGATCTTCTTGGCTTAGCGGCTGAAGACTACCATTGCCTGATCACCTAGGAAGGGTCCTGGACCATCCCAGACACTTTGGGTAACTCTTACAGTGGAGGGCAAATCCGTCGTCCCCTTCTTAATCAATATGGAGGCTACCCACTCCACATTGCCTTCTTTTCAAGGGCCTGTTTCCATGCCTCCATAACTGTTCTGGATATTGACAGCCAGGCTTCTAAACCTCTTAAAACTCCCCAACTTTGGCGCCAACTTGGACAACATTCTTTTATGCACTTCTTTTTAGTTATCTCCATGTGCCCAGTTCCCTTATTAGGTCAAAATGTTTTAACAAAATTATCCACTACCCTGATTATTCCTGGACTACAGTCACATCTCATTGCTGCCCTTCTTCCCAACCCAAATCCTCCGTCGCATCTTCCTCTTGTATACCCCCACCTTAACCCACAGGTACGGGACACCTCTACTCCCTCCCTGGCAACCGATCACACACCCATTACTTTCCCATTAAAACCTAATCACCCTTAACCTACTCAATGCCAGTATCTCATCTCACAACAGGCTTTAAGGGGGTAAAAGCATGTTATAACTCGCTGGCTACAGCATGGGCTTCTAAAGTGTACAAAATCTCCTTACAATTCCCCCATTTTACCTGTCCAAAAACCAGACAAGTCTTACAGGTTGGTTCTGGGTCTGCACCTTATCAACCAAATTGTTTTGCCTATCCAACCTGTGTTGCCCAACCTGTACACTCTTTTGTCCTCGATACCTCCCTCCACAACTCACTATTCCATTCTTGATCTTAAAGATGCTTTTTCACTATTCCCCTGCACCCCTCATCCCAGCCTCTCTTTGCTTTTACCTGGACTGACCATGACACCCATCAGTCCCAGCAGCTTACCTGGGCTGTACTGCTGCAAGGCTTCCTACTTACTCTCCCACTGAAGTTTCCACCTATCAATCCCTCCCCACTCAAGGCAAATGGTTCTTAGACCAAGGAAAATACCTCCTTCCAGCTTCACAGGCTCATTCCATTCTATCGTCCTTTCATAACCTCTTCCATGTAAGTTACAAGCCATTAGCCCACCTCTGAAAACTTCTCATTTCTGGCCAGGCGTGGTGGCTCACACCTGTAATCCCAGCACTTTGGGAGGCCGAGGCGGGTGGATTATGAGGTCAGGAGATCGAGATCATCCTGGCTAACACAGTGAAACCCCATCTCTACTAAAAAAAAGAAAAATACAAAAAATTAGTCAGGCATGATGGCAGGTGCCTGTAGTCCCAGCTACTCAGGAGGCTGAGGCAGGAGAATGGCATGGACCTGGGAGGCAGAGCTTATAGAGAGCCAAGACCACATCACTGCACTCCATCCTGGGTGACAGAGTGAGACTCCGTCTCAAAAGAAGAAAAACAACAACAACCAAAAAAAAAAAAACTTCTCATTTCCTTCAAGACATTACCCTGCACTGAGGTCCGTTCCAAGATGGCCAAATAGGAACAGCTCTAGTCTGCAGCTCCCAACATGATTGACGTAGAAGACAGGTGATTTCTGCATTTCCAACTGAGGTACCTTGTTCATCTCACTGGGACTGGTTGGACAGTGGGTGCAGCCCACGGAGGGTGAGCCAAAGCTGGGCAGGGAACTGCCTCACCCAGGAAGCATGAGGGGTCAGGGGATTTCCATTTCCTAGCCAAGGGAAGCCGTGACAGACTGTACCTGGAAAATCAGGACATTGCCATTCAAATACTGTGCTTTTCCAACGGTCTTAGAAAAGAGCACACCAGGAGATTACATCCTGCATCTGGCCCAGCAGGTCCCACAGAGGCTTGCTCACTGCTAGCACAGCAGTCTAAGATTGAACTGTGAGGTGGCAGCCTGGCTGGGGGAGGGGCATCCACCATTGCTGAGGCTTGAGTAGATAAACAAAGCAGTCAAGAAACTGGAACTGGGTGGAGCCCACTGCAGCTCAACCAGGCCTGCCTGCCTCTGTAGACTTCACCTCTGGGGACAGGGCATAGCTAAACAAAAGGCAGTAGAAACTTCTGAGACTTAAATGTCCCTGTTTGACAGCTCTGAAGACAGCAGTGGTTCTCCCAGCATGGTGTTTGAGCTCTGAGAACAGACAGACTGCCTCCTCAAGTGGGTCCCTGACCCCCGAGTAGCTTAACTGGGAGACACCTCCCACTAGGGGCCAACTGACACCTCATATAGCCGGGTGCCCCTCTGAGACGAAGCTTCCAGAGGAAGGATCAGGCAGCAATATTTGCTGTTCTGCAATATTTGCTGTTCTGCAGCCTACGCTGATGATACCCAGGCAAACAGATCTGAAGTGGACCTCCAGCAAACTCCAACAGACCTGCAGCTGAGGAACCTGACTGTTAGAAGGAAAACTAACAAACAGAAAGGAATAGCATCAACATCAACATAAAGGACATCCACACCAAAACCCCATCTGTAGGTCACCATCATCATACAACAAAGGAAGATAAAACCACGGAGATCAGGAGAAACCAGAGCAGGAAAGCTGAAAATTCTAAAAACCAGAGTGCCCCTTCTCCAAAAGATCACAGCTCCTCACCATCAATGGAACAAAGCTGGACAGAGAATGACTCTGATGAGTTGGCAGAAGTAGGCTTCAGAAGGTTGGTAATAACAAACTTCTCTGAGCTAAAGGAGGATGTTCAAACCCATTGCAAGGAAGCTAAAAAACTTGAAAAAGATTAGACTAATGGCTAACTAGAATAAACAGTGTAGAGAAGACCTTAAATGACCCAATGGAGCTAAAAACCATGGCACGAGAACTACGTGATGCATGCACAAGCTTCAGTAGCTGATTTGATCAAGTGGAAGAAAAGCTATCAGTGATTGAAGATCAAATTAATGAAATGAAGTGAGAAGAGAAGTTTAAAGAAAAGAGAGTAAAAAGAAACAAACGAAGCCTCCAAGAAATGTGGGACTATGTGAAAAGACCAAATCTACCTCTGATTGGTGTACCTGAAAGTGACAGGGAGAATAGAACCAAGCTGGAAAACACTCTGTAGGATATTATCCAGGAGAACTTCCCCAACCTAGCAAGGCAGGGCAACATTCAAATTCAGGAAATACAGAGAACACCACAAAGATACTCCTTGAGAAGAGCAACTCCAAGACACATAATTGTCAGATTCACCAAAGTTGAAATGAAGCAAAAAATGTTAAGGGCAGCCAGAGAGAAAAGTCATGTTACCCACAAAGGGAAGCCCATCAGACTAACAGCAGATCTCTTGGCAGAAACTCTAGAAGCCAGAAGAGAGTGGGGGTAATTCAACATTTTCAAAGAAAAGAATTTTCAACCCAGAATTTCATATCCAGCCAAACTAAGCTTCATAAGTGAAGGAGAAATAAAATCCTTTACAGACAAGCAAATGCTGAGAGATTTTGTCACCACCAGGCCCGCCTTACAAGAGCACCTGAAGGAAGCACTAAACATGGAAAGGAACAACT
>NW_012100209.1:6004167-6023487 GCF_000951045.1 Mandrillus leucophaeus | reverse complement strand
GAGAAGCAAGAGCAAACACATTCAAAAGCTAGCAGAAGGCAAGAAATAACTAAGATCAGAGCAGAACTGAAGGAGATAGAGACACAACAAACCCTTCAAAAAATCAATGAATCCAGGAGCTGTTTTTTTTTTTTTTGAAAAGATCAACAAAATTGATAGATCTCTAGCAAGAATAATAAAGAAGAAAAGAGAGAAAAATCAAATAGACACATTAAAAAATGATAAAGGGAATATCATCACCGATCCCTCAAGAATACAAACTACCATCAGAGAATACTATAAACACCTCTATGCAAATAAACTAGAAAATGTAGAAGAAATGGCTAAATTCCTGGACACGTACACGTGCCCAAGACTATGTCAGAGACACACACAAAAAAGAGAATTTTAGACCAGTATCCCTGACGAACATCAATGTGAAAATCCTCAGTAAAATATTGGCAAACCAAATCCAATAGCACATCAAAAACCTTATCCACCACAATCAAGTTGGCTTCATCCCTGGGATGCAAGGTTGGTTCAACATTGTCTAATGTTAACAAATCAATAAACGTAATCCATCACATAAACAGAACTAAGGACGAAAACCACATGATTATCTCAATAGAGGCAGAAAAGGCTTTCAACAAAAATCAACAGCCTTCATGCTAAAACCTCTCAATAAACTAGGTATTGATGGAACTTGTCTCAAAATGATAAGAGCTATTTATGACAAACCTACAGCCAATATCATACTGAATGGGCAAAAACTGGAAGCATTCCCTTTGAAAACCGGCACAAGACAGGGATGCCCTCTCTCACCACTCCTATTCAACATAGTGTTGGAAGTTCTGGCCAGGGCAATCAGGCATGGGAAGGAAATAAAGAGTATTCGATTAGGACAAGAGGAAGTCAAATTGTCCCTGTTTGCAGATGACATGATTGTATATTTAGAAAACCCCATCATCTCAGCCCAATATCTCCTTAAGCTGATAAGCAACCTCAGCAAAGTCGCAGGATACAAAATCAATGGGCAAAAATCACAAGCATTCCTATACACCAATAATAGACAAACAGAGAGCCAAATCATGAGTGAACTCCCATTCGCAATTGCTACAAGCAGAGTAAAATACCTAGGAATACAATTTACAAGGGATATGAAGGACCTCTTCAAGGAGAGCTGCAAACCACTCACTGATCAAGGAAATAAGAGAGGACACAAACAAATGGAAAAACATTCCATGCTCATGGATAGGAAAAATCATTCATGAAAATGGCCATATTGCCCAAAGTAATTTACAGATTCAATGCTCTCCTTATCAAGCTACCAATGACTTTGTTCATAGAATTGGAAAAAACTACTTTAAAGTTCATATGGAACCAAAAAAGATCCTGCATTGCCAAGACAATCCTAAGGAAAAAGAACAAAGCTAGAGGCATCACGCTACTTGACTTCAAACTATACTAAAAGGCTACAGTAACCAAAACAGCATTGTACTGGTACCAAAACAGGGAGATAGACCAATGGAAGAGAACAGAGGCCTCAGAAATAACACTACACATCTACAGCCATCTGATCTTTGAGAAACCTGACAAAAACAAGAAATGGGGTAAGTATTCCCTATTTAATAAATGGTGCTGGAAAAACTGTCTAGTCATATGTAGAAAGCTGAAATTGGATCCCTTCCTTACACCTTATAAAAAATTAATTCAAGATGGATTAAAGACTTAAATGTCATACCTAAAACCATAAAAACCCTAGAAGAAAACCTATGCAATACCATTCAGGACATAGGCATAGACAAGGACTTCATGTCTAAAATAGCAAAAGCAATGGCAACAAAAGCCAAAATTGACAAATGGGATCTAATTAAACTAAGGAGCTTCTGCACGGGAAAAGAAACTACCATCAGAGTGAATAGGCAACCTACAGAATGGGAGAAAATTTTTGCAATCTACCCATCTGACAAAGGGCTAACATCCAGAATCTACAAAGAATTTAAACAAATTTACAAGAAAAAATCAAACAACCCCATCAAAAAGTGGGCAAAGGATATAAACAGACAATTCTCAAAAGAAGACATTTATGCAGCCAACAGACACATGAAAAAATGCTCATCATCACTGGCCATCAGAGAAATGGAAATCAAAACCACAATGAGATACCATCTCACACCAGTTAGAATGGTGATCATTAAAAAGTCAGGAAACAACAGATGCTGGAGAGGATGTGGAGAAATAGGGACGCTTTTACACTGTTGGTGGGAGTGTAAATTGGTTCAACCATTGTGGAAGATAGTGTGGCGATTCCTGAAGGATCTAGAACTAGAAATACCTTTTGACTCAGCCATCCCATTACTGGGTATATGCCCAAAGGATTATAAATCATGCTACTATAAAGACACATGCACACGTATGCTTATTGTGGCACTATTCACAATAGCAAAGACTTGGAACCAACGCAAATGTCCATCAGTGATAGACTGGATAAAGAAAATGTGGAACATATACACCATGGAATACTGTGCAGCCACAAAAAAGGATGAGTTCATGTCCTTTGTAGGATCATGGATGAAGCTGGAAACCATCATTCTGAGCAAATTATCGCAAGGGCAGAAAACCAAACTCTGCATGTTCTCACTCATAGGTGGGAATTGAACAATGAGAACACTTGGACACAGGGTGGGGAACATCACATACTGGGGCCTGACGTGGGGTGAGGGGATGGGGGAGGGATAGCATTAGCAGAAATACCTAATGTAAATGACAGGTTAAGGGGTGCAGCAAACCAACATGGCACATGTATACATATGTAACAAACCTGTACATTGTGCATATGTACCCTAGAACTTAAAGTAGAATAATTAAAATGTGTATTTTTTTAAAGAAAAGAAAAATAAATAAATAAAAATAAATAACGATCTAACCCAGAATAATGAAAAAAAAAAAAAAAAAAAAGACATTTACCCTGCATTTCACTCCATCCTTGGCTACCTTCCCCTTGTTCTTCAGACTCTCCTCCCAAGCCCTCTTCTTGTTTACTTGTATCTAGCCCCATAAATAACAGTGGAAGGTTGCTCATAGACACTCGACGCTTTCTCATATTTCTGATACATCATGAGAATCGAACCTCCCCATCTACATAGTTACCCCATCAGTCCCCATTACAACCTTTGATGGCTGCCACCCTAGCTGGATCCTTAGGAGTCTGGGTACAAGACACCTCTTTTACTACTTCTTCTCATCTTTTCACTTTGCATTTCCAATTTTGCCTTGCAGAAGGCCTCTTCTTCTTCTGTGGCTCCTCCATCTACATGTGTCTACCTGCTAATTGGACAGGTACATGTACACTAGTTTTTCTTATTCCCAAAATTCAATTTGCAAATGAGACCAAACAACTTCCTGTCTCCCTCATGACACCAACCAGACAAAAAAGAGTTATTCCTCTAATCCCTCTACTTGTATGGTTAGAACTTTCTGCTTCCACTACTGCCCTTGGAGCTGGAATAGCAAGCATTTCAACTTCTGTCACAACCTTCTGTAGCCTTTCTAATGACTTTTCTACTAGCATTACAGATATATCACAAACTTTATCAGTCCTTCAAGCCCAGGTCAACTCCTTAGCCGCAGTTATCTTCCAAAATCGCTGAGGCCTTGACCTACTCACTGCTGTAAAAGGAGGACTGTATATTTTTAAATGAATAATGTTGTTTTTATCTAAACCAATCTAGCCTGGTATACGACAACATAAAAAAGCTTAAAGATAAGGCCCAAAAACTCACCAGTCAGGCAAATAATTACACTGGACCCACCTGGAGACTTTCTAAGTGGGTGTCTTGGCTCCTCCCTATTCTTAGTCCCGTGGTACCTGTTTTCCTCCTTCTCTTACTTGGGCCTTGGGTCTTCGGTTTGATTTCTCAATTCATACAAAACCACATCCAGACGATCACCAATAATTCTATATGACAAATGCTACTTTTAATAACCCCGTGGTACCATCCTCTGCCCCAAGATCTCCCCACAGCCTAAATTTCTATTCCTTGTAACACGTTGTAAAATTTTCTTTAAGGTGTCCACATAGTCCCTGTTCACACTTGAAGCAGTCCTGAGAAACATCGCCCCTACCCCAATAATCCCCAGTAAAACTTATATTTTCTTTATCTTTTCTTATAACTTTATATTTTATAAATAAAAAGACAGGAATGTCAGGCCTCTGAGCCGAAGCTCAGACATTGTAACCCCTGTGATCTGCACATATACATCCAGACGGCCTGCAGTAGCCAAGAAGTCTGGGGCAAACCAAAACTACAAAAGAAGTGAAACAACAAGCTTCTGTCTTAACTGATTGACCAACCTTACAACATTCCATTATGACTTGTTCCAGTCCTGCCCCAACTGATCAATCGATCTTGTGACATTCTTGTTCTGGACAATGAGTCTTATGGTCTCCCCACCATGCACCTTGTGACCCCCTCCTTTGCTGACAATAGATAACCACCTTTAACTGTAACTTTCCACTGTTTACCCCACTCATATAAAAATGCCCCACACCTATCTCCCTTTGCTGACTCTGTTTTCGGACTCAGCCCACTTGCACCCAAGTGAAATAGACAGCCTTGTTGCTCACCCAAAGCCTGTTGGTGAACTCTCTTCACACAGATGCGCTTGACACTCATCACTGCAGATGAAAAATATATTAATCCTAATGTCTGGTCCAAAGAAGAAAACCAAGGGAAACTCCAAGTCCCTCTGATCCACATCAAGCTAAAAACCCCAGGAGAAGTAGTAAGAAGGAAGCAATACCCTATTCCCCTAGAAGGTAGGATAGGGTTGAAATCTATAATCAAAGGCCTTATTAAGGACAGGCTTCTCAGGCCCTGTATGTCCCCTTATAACACCTCAATACTGTCAGTCAAGAAATCAGATGGGTCATACTGGCTAGTACAGGACCTTGGAGCTATCAACCAAATAGTCCAGACTACCCCACCCTGTTGTCCCCAGTCCTTACGCCATTCTTAGCAAGATTCCATATAATCATCAGTGGTTTACTGTAATAGATTTGAAGGATGCTTTTTTGGGCATGTCCCCTGCAGATAGCTGAGATATATTTGCTTTTGAGTGAGAGGATCCCCACTCAGAGCAGAAACAACAATATCAATGGACAGTCTTGCCCCAAGGGTTCACAGACTCCCCTAATCTTTTTGTCCAAATTTTAAAACAAGTACTAGAAAAAGTTGTCATCCCAGAGCAAATATGCCTTCTTCAGTAAGTGGATGACATTCTTATAGCTGGTGATGATATAGAGAAGGTAACTGACTTCTCTACACATATGCTTAACCACCTGCAGTTTGAGGGGCTACAAGTCTCAAAAAGAAAGCTTCAGTATGTAGAGCCTGAAGTTAAATATTTAGGCCACTAATAAGTGCAGGCAAGCGAAGAACAGGGCCTGAACGAATCAAGGGAATCATGTCTCAACGATACCTTTGCCTCAAACAAACAAGAACTCAGGAAATTTTTAGGGTTAGTTGGATACCGCCACTTATGGATTGACTCATATGCACTGAACAGTAAACTGTTATATCAAAAACTTGCCCAGAAGAAGCCTAACCGTATCCTGTGAACTTCTGAGGAAGTTGGTCAAGTCGAGAAGCTGAAGGAAAGGCTCATAACTGCCCCTGTTTTAGGGTTACCCTCCCTGGAAAAGCCATTCCACCTTTTTGTTAATGTGTACAGTGGGGTAGCTTTAGGAGTGCTGACTCAAGAACACAGAAGCCGCCAGCAGTCTGTAGCCTTCCTATCCAAGGTCTTAGACCCAGTCATTTGTGGATGGCCTCAATGCAGCCAGTCCATCGTGGCTATGGCAATACTAGTCAAGGAAAGCAGAAAGTTAACCTTTGGAACAAAATTGACAGTAAGCATGCCTCACCAAGTTAGAACTATCTTAAACCAGAGAGCATGGAGATGGCTTACTGCATCGAGAAACTTAAAGCATGAGGCCATTCTGTTAGAAAAGGATGATTTAACATTGACTACCCATAATTCACTCAACCCAGCAGGTTTCCTAACAGGGAATCCAAATCTAAGGAGGGAACACACATGTTTAGATTTAATTGATTACCACACAAAGGTTCAACCAGACCTAGGAAAAACCCCCTTCCGGGCTGGATGGCACGTATTCATAGATGGTTCCTCCCAGGTGATTGAGGGAAAAAGACACAGTAGGTATTCAGTGTTTGACGGAGAAACTCTCATAGAAATAGAGTCAGGAAAATTGCCCAACAGTTGGTCTGCTCAAACGGGTGAGCTGTTTGCACTCAGCCAAGCCTTAAAGTACTTACAGAACCAGGAAAGAACTATCTATACAGATTCCAGGTATGCCTTTGGAGTCACCCATATGTTTCGGAAAATTTGAACTGAACGAGGTCTCATTAATAGTAAAGGTCAAGACCTTGTTCACAAGGAGCTGATCACCCAAGTATTGAATAATCTTCCGTTGCTGGAAGAAATAGCTATTGTCCATGTTCCCGGACAGCAGAAAACAATTTCTTTTGAAAGTCAAGGAAGCAATCTAGCAGATCAGGTAGCCAAGCAGGCTGCTGTGTCTTCTGAATGCATATTTTTCACTTAACTTCCTACCTCCCTCCTCCTACCATAATCCCCATTTTCTCTTCCACGAGAAAAGAGAAACTAATAAAAATAGGCACTAAAGAGAATTCAGAAGGAAAGTGGATATGGCCAGACCAGAGAGAAATGTTGTCTGAACCCCTTATGAGGGAAGTCTTATCCCAACTACATCAGGGGACCCACTGGGGGCCCCAGGCCACGTGTGATGCCGTTCTCAGAGTTTATGGTTGTATGGGAATTTATACCCTGGCCAAACAGGTTACAGACAGTTGCTTAGTATGTAAGAAAACTAATAGACATACTATAAAAATATTACCTCTCAGGGGAAGGAATCCAGGCTTAAGGCCATTCCAAAGTATCCAAGTTGATTACACAGAAATGCCTCCAACAGGTTGTCTAAAATATTTACTAGTGACAGTAGACCACCTCACTCACTGGGTCAAAGCTATCCCCTTTTCAAATGCAACAGTCAATAATGTAGTTAAGGCCCTAATTGAAAATATAGTACCTAGGTTTGGACTAAGAGAAAATATTGACTCAGACAATGGAACTCATTTCACCACACACATTATTAAAAAGCTATCCCAAACATTAGATGTTAGTTGGGAACACCATACTCCCTGACACACACCCTCATTAGGGAGAGTAGGAAGAATGAATCAGACTCTAAAGAACCACTTGAACAAATTAGTCTTAGAGACTCGATTGCCTTGGACCAAGTGTCTTCCTATTGCCCTGCTGAGAATTCAAACTGCACCACAGAAAGACATTGGTCTTCCTCTTTATGAGATGCTCTACGGATTACCTTATTTGCACTCCACTGCTGATATTCCTACCTTTGAAACAAAAGATCAATTCCTTAAAAATTATATGCTTGGTCTATCTTCTACTTTCTCTTCTCTTAAAACTAAAGGTCTATTAGCACAGGTGCTGCCCTTGGAGTTCCTGGTGCATCAACATCAGCCTGGGATCACGTCCTCATCAAGAGCCGGAAAAAGGAGATGCTTGAGCCAGTCTGGGAAGGTCCTTACTTAGTGCTCCTAACTACTGAAAGTGCAGTCCACACAGCAGAGAGAGGATGGAGTCCCCACACCCCAGTCAAGAAAGAGCTGCCCCCTCCAGAGTAGTGGCTACTCTGGAGTCCCAGGGGAAAACCCTACCAAACTAAAGCTAAGAATAATTTAACTCTCTTTCATCTATTCTATTACACTTTCTTCTTACCTTGCTCTATTGCTGATCATCTAGTTATTAACATAAGTCAATTTCACCTCAAACTATTGCATTTGATGCTTGCCTTGTTATACCATGTGGGAATTTGTCAAGTCAAAGGCAGCTTTCTACTTCAGAAAAGTACCTCTGTCTCTCCTGGCTCTCCTCAGACTGGGCATTAGTGAATTGGGACCATTTAATTTGGGGAGATTTTGATAAAGACCCCAATGGCAACCAGGAGTCTTGCCGCCACTGACACAGAGCTTTTATGCTCTAAAATAGTATAGTAGTTGGTCCAATATTCTGTGGACCACTAAAGAGCAAGGATGGACTGCCCCTACCAGTTTTTGCAATTCCCTAAAACCATACATTCATTTTACTAAACGGACAGCCCCTGCTAACTGTCAGCTAAACCAGTGCAATCCTGTACAGGTTATTATCTCGAGCCCCCAAGGTTCTTCCCCTTTTCTAAGATGGTTGCCTTCTTTAAGCTGTTTTTATAGTATGGGGGCTAGGTTTCAGGGACAGACCCTATTGGATCTTTGAAATGCATTTATTTGATCACCTGCCACCTGCCCTGCACCTGCCTCTAAGTCTTTTTCCGAAACCTCTCACAACGGAACCATTGTTCCTCCTCCATCTAACGACAAGGCCAAGATAGCGATGGTAGAAGTTAAAGACTTAAAACAAACTTTGGCAATTGAGATGGGATACCAAGATGTAAATGCCTGGTTGGAATGGATCAAATATTCCATCCACATATTAAACAAAAGCAATTGTTATGCTTGTGCACACAGCAGACCAGAGGCCCAGATTGTCCCCTTTCCACTAAGGTGGTCCTCCAGTCGACTGGGCATGGGCTGTATGGTAGCTCTTTTCCAGGATTCTACAGTCTGGGGTAACAAGTCGTGCCAAGCTCTCTCTCTGCTATATCCCGAAGTCCGACACCCTGTAGGTCAGCCCCCGAGGGCCATTCAGCTTCCATCTCCCAACACCAAGTTCACTTGGTGTGTCTCACAATAGGGAGGAAACTTAGCATTCCTTGGAGACCTGAAGGGATGCAGTGAGCTTAAGAATTTTCAAGAGCTTACCAATCAGTTAGCCCTTGTTCATCCCTGGGCAGATGTGTTGTGGTATTGTGGTGGACCTTTACTGGACACTCTGCTGAATAACTGGAGTGGCACTTGTGCTTTAGTCCAATTGGCTATGCCTTTTACCCTGGCATTTCATCAAACAGAGGAAGGGAAAATAAGACTTCATAAAGAGAGAGAAGCCCTTTATGGGTCTTTCGACTCTCACGTCTATTTAGACGCAATTGGAGTACCACGGGGAATACCAGATCAATTTAAAGCCTGAAATCAAATAGCTGCAGGATTTGAGTCAATATTTTGGTGGGTGACAATTAATAAAAATGTAGTTGGATAAACTACACCTACGCCAACAGCGATTTATTAACTACACTAGAGATGCTGTTAAAGGAATAGCTGAGCAATTAGGGGCTACTAGCCAAGATGGCTTGGGAAAATAGGATAGCCTTAGACATATTAGCAGAAATGGGAGGAGTTTGCGTCATGATTAAAACTCAATGTTGCACCTTCATCCCAAAAAACGCCACCCCTAATGGAAGTATAACAAAGGCATTGCAAGGTCTGACTGCTCTATCCAATGAGTTAGCCAGCAACTCAGGGGTAAATGACCCCTTTACAGGATGGCTAGAAAAGTGGTTCAGTAAATGGAAAGGAATAATAGCCCCAATTCTCACCTCCCTCATAGTCATAATAGGTGTACTTGTTCTTGTCAGGTGCTGTGTCATACCATGCATCTGTGAGTTGGTGCAGAGGCTCATAGAAACGGTACTTACTAAAGCCTTCCTTAACTATCTCCACCTCATCCAGAAAAGCTTCTTCTTTGGAAAATGAAGTAGAACAACTAAGTCAAGACATGTTAAATAAGTTTGAAGAGAAAGCTGTAAGAAAAATGCAAGAGGAGGAAGTTGTTAAATATGAATTCTAAATTTCTCTTCAAATAATTAATATGTCGGTATGTTCCATTCTTTGCCTTCTACTTTTAAACGTAATTTCCTCGTAAAGCAACCTTT
This sequence comes from Mandrillus leucophaeus, assembly GCF_000951045.1. Classification (NCBI taxonomy): domain Eukaryota; kingdom Metazoa; phylum Chordata; class Mammalia; order Primates; family Cercopithecidae; genus Mandrillus; species Mandrillus leucophaeus. Next base: position 6,013,577 of record NW_012100209.1, on the reverse strand, counting down.
TCTGATTAGCTACTCCAACCTGACTCATTCCCCACCTTGACTCATTCTGATTCATTCTCCACCCTGACTCATTTCATAACCATTTTTCTCACCCCATCACTCTCTTTAAATTAGTCAATTGGTAATAATTTAGCCTGTGCGGTCTAACCCTAGCCAATAGGGGAACAAGACAGCAGTAGGGACCACATGCATCAGGAATAAGAACCACTTTCTCTCCCTTGTTCAAGTGTGCACTCACCATTGCTCCATCTGTAAGGGTGCACCCTCCTATAGAAGTACCTTGCCTTGCTGAGAAGTAAACAGAAAATTTTGTATTCGAATGTTATTTCTTTTGTGGCACTGAAACTTTATTTAAGATCTTCCGTATCTAATTACTAACCTTTTTGTTCTCCATTGCTTGGCTTCCCAATAATCAATAAACATGCTCACTTTGCTTAATTGAAGATTAATGTGATGAAAAAGATGGTCTGTTCCTTGTAGACATTTCCAGTTGTATATAAGATGGTCATTTTCATGACTGTCTGGCTAATCATTTCCCATTGTGCACTCCTGGAGTTGGAATTATTTGCAATTCCTTTCTAAGGACAAAACTGTATCTTCTTTCTTGTGTTTGTCCTTACTGCCTTTCAGCATATTCCAATATGCCAAGAATTTTAATCTCCTACCCTACCCCAAGTAGATGTTGATCACAATCAGGCAATGTCTCTCTCTCTGTATGTTTATTATCTAGTTACTTTATGTAGGTATGAAATGAGTCATGGGCAATACTGTGGAATGGAAATCATCATTGAATGGTCCTCTTCCCCCAAGTCATTTATGCCACCACTTCACAGTGGTTCCATTTCCAATATATTTTGCCACTTTGCTGCTGAGAATGTGTCTTACTAGATTAGCATGTACAGTAGTTTAAAAAATCTCCCATAACAATAATTGTGTGAATCACAGAATTACCAATGACCTCTTATCAATAGCATTCCTGTTAATGAAACTGAGATGGGGAGAGACACTAACAACTCCGAACCTCACTCATGGTTCCCCACCAAAGCTAAGTATTATGGCTTCTCTCTCTGACCAGACAGAGGCAGAGTTTATTGCAAAGCCATAAGTGTCCTCCTTTGGATCCCCCAAATAGTGTTTCAGTGATTTCCTCTAGCTTGAATTGCTCCTATTTGCTGGGGGAGCTAGGCAGTCCGTATCTGATGGATTTACTATGCGGACAATTACGTGGCCTTTCCACAGCCTTTATTTGGCACGTACCACATATGAAGCTCAGAAGATACAGTGGGGAACAGGCCAAATGGAGTCCCTTTCCTCAGAGTGCATGGCCTGGCAAAAATCCTTGAATTCAGTATCAACTTTCCTTCACAGGCACGGCTCTGCACCCTCCTCCTCACGGATGCCTAGTCCTGAAACTATCTTGTTTTAGGTTTAGTTAGAAAGCTTTGTCTCAATAGCTCTTTTGTTTGTTTGTTTTATTTTTTTAAGTCAAGGTAGTTTTGAATAAAGGAGACAATATTTGAGTATTTACAAATCGGGTATTTAGAATATTTACACATATACAAGTTCTGGGTGAAATATTCTGCTCCAATTTGTAATCTAGGCACACTTTGCTAGAAAACGTTAAGATTGAATTCAAATCAAGTACAGTATTTCAGAAATCTTTCAGGTGAAGCCTAGCTCTGGTTGCTAGGCAACCTGACAGACTCCCAAGCTGGGACCAACTCGCCTCCCACACTTGACCATCTCTCCAGTGGTGGGACGCGGAGTACCCATTGGTTCGCATCTCCTCTCACTTAGCCCCAAATGGTCGGAGAATCTCTCACTCCGCTCCCGTTGGCTCTCGCCGTCTCTTGCCGCTCCGTCATTGGCAAGTTGGCTCTCGTGCCACCCCACGTCAGTCTCTCACACCACTTCCTCGGCCCTGAGACTTTGTCCCCGCCCCTTCCCCCCGCCCTTCCAGCCACGAGGGAAAACCCTAGCGAGTCACCGCCTCTAGTTTCCTTTTGATTGGTAGAAGCCGGACTAGGGGGCGGGCGCTACAGGGCAACTCTACTGGCCGTGATTGGCTGCTGGAGCCACCGTCCCGCCTCCCAGCGACTCTCGGCGGTGCCGGAGTCGGGTGGGTTGGCGGCTATAAAGCTGGTGGCGGAGGGGAGGCGCCGCGGACTGTTCTTTCGTGGCTCACTCCCTTTCCTCTGTTGCCTCTCGGTCACGCTTGGTGAGTGTCCCGCGCGGTGGAGTAGAGCTAGGCTGCGGAGGTGCCGCGGGCGGGTGTGGGCTAGACGGAGGCGGTGTCCTTGACTAGGCCCGAAGGAGCTGGGGCTCTGGGTCAGGACGGAGGCGTGGACCTTGCCCGGGAGGATGGGGCACCGTGAGTGGGGCCGGGCGGGGGCTCCCTCGCCAGGGACCTGAGGCCGACCGTAGCGGATCTGAGAAGAGCCGAGGACACAGGCGAGTCGCGGAGGGGAGAACGCGAGAGGGCGTTGAGGTCTAGGTGTTCTAACGACATAGGAATTGGAGGTGCCAGAGAGGCAGCTGTGACCGCCTAGAGGGAAGTGGGGGGTGTCAGGAGGGTAGAGAAGAGAGTTGGGCTGCCGAGGCGTTTCCAGAGCCTTGGTTAAGGGTGGACGCCAAAGGATGGGTAAGCTCCTCTTTAGATAGGCAGGTAGGTTCGTAGGGGGTGTGTCCTGCTGCCACATACAGAGTTGATGGAAAGAAGGGAAGTGGGTAGAATTACTTTTCTTCCTCAGCTCAGGTGCAAGAAAGCGTTCACAACCGTGATTTAGACCTGGCTAAGTATTGGGGCTCAGTCTGTACTTGCTTCAAGTCGCATAGATCACTGCCTCCCGCCTTCGTGGCTCCGTATTTTTTTTATGTCTGCGTTTTAAAAAATAGGCTTCCTTGGTGTTCTGAAATCCCACATCTCCCTCCTGCTAATACCTTCAGGACTAGCTTTAGGTGATACAATGTAATGGGCAGGCACTCACAGAGTCCTCACACAAATAGGTTTTAGATTAAGCTAAGGATATTTCAAAGCAAGTATATGGAGTCTTTGAAAACGCACGTCCGGCCTGGACCAGTGGTAGAGAAATGATTATTCTGATCACTCTGGAGGAGGGATTTGGGGAACAGATAATGTGAGGTTGTGCTTGTTTGTCATGCTTGTCCCTGTGGCCTTAGCCTTAAGGCATCACTGGCTGCTTTCACCGCTCACCTCTGCTGCAGCTCCCCACCTTCCCGAGGATGATCTTGCCACCTGCTGCAGTAGGATGATGTGTTCTGGCTGCTGCTAACTAACATTTGCTCTGTTTCAGGCATGAATCATGAAAAACAATTGACAAGATAAACAACAAAATTAAGACAAATGGAAGTGCTCCTAGAGTTAACAGATTTTTCCTTCTGAGATGGGTTTTGGATTTTATTGCACAGATACTATTAGATGAGAGGCAGTTGAAAGTCCTTAACATTTTCCGTGTCAGTGGTTCTTTGCACTTGAGACACCTAAGCAGCTTGTGTTCTTTAAACTTTATTTTAAAATTTCAGTTATTTTTGTGTGGAGAAGGGAGCAGGGATAGCATACCTTATGGGAAGAGAGAAAGGCTTTCTTTGTGTCTACCTTTGTAGATATTTCTCACCTAAGTTTGTAAGTTTGCCCTTTATTCAACTGTAGTCTAGTTCAGCTCAATTCTAGTATAAACATCAGTAACCCCAGCACTCAGAAGGTATGACGTATGCTGGGGGGAGGGAGTGTAAAAGGGTATTTTATGTTTGGAGCCGTAGGCCACATCATTTGGGCCTTGTTTTAATTTTGTTTCTCATCTTAAATATTCCTCCAGATTGCTTTTACATCTTGTTTCTTTTAACTGTGGATTGATTTTGAGATTTTGACTTAGATAGCTTTTCTCAGAAGAAATAAATGCAAAAACCCCAGATATTGTTGTAACATGGGTTTCCTGGGTCCTCTAGAATCATTTAAAACCTGGTTGTATCTTCCAGAATCCAGAATTGGATATGAGATGTGGCTTGAGAAGTTTGTTTTGCTACATATCAAAATCTCCAATTAGTTTCCTTTAGAAAGGAATATAGCCTTATAATTTTATGCTGGGTTACTGTGGAACCAAATATCATAGAAGGATGTGTGATATTTTTATGTTTTTCAAGAAGGTAGTATAGATTTAAAAGGCTGCGATACATATTACCTGTCCTAATGATAGTACTCTCTCTCTCTCTCTATATATATATATTTTTTTTTTTTTTTTGGAAGCAGAATCTCACTGTGTCGCCCAAGCTGGAGTGCAGCGGGGTGATCTCAGCTCACTGCAACTTCCGCCTCCCAGGTTCAAGCAATTCTCCTGCCTTAACCTCCCGAGTAGCTAGGACTACAGACCACCACACCCAGCTAATTTTTTTTGTATTTTTAGGAGAGATGGGGCGTCACCATGTTGGTCAGACTGGTCTTGAACTCCTTACCTCAAATGATCCATCCGCCTCAGCCTCCCAAAGTGCTGGGATTACAGGCATGAGCCACTGCGCCTGCCTAGAGCTAGATTCTTAATCTCTTCATCCTAATGCGTGGTGTGTGTTGATGTTCACTTAGTGTCTGTCAACTGAGTGTAGTTACACCAGTAGAGGAGAGGCTACTCTTTGAAAGCTTGAAGTCTTGTCTTCATCTTTGCAGGGTTTGTGGTTGTGTGTGGGTGCATATGGGAATGATTGTAAGACCAACAAATGTTTTCTGATTCCATATGGGCTTCTTACATTGTTCACCTTGGAATCTGTGAACAATTGAAACCATTTGCCTTGAACCATAGCAGTAGAGAGCCAGTTTCTTTAAACTAGACACTATGGTGCTGCAGGTCATCTCAAAAGTGATAGCAGGCTACTCTGGACACGCTGCCTATAGGGAGCCCTGCTCTGCAAGGAGCAGTAACAAATTAAAAAAAAAAAAAAAAAAAGTGATAGCAGAAAGCACTTACTACTGAGGGCTGCTACAAGTATTAAATCGAAAAGATTTGTCCTCTAGTAGTTATAACTCCAAATTCAGCCACTGAAAAATACAGCAATTGAGTACCCTTTACTTCAAGATCTCAAAGGGATTTCAAAAAATCAAAATATATAGCCCCTCTCCCAATAGAAGTGTAGGAATCCTGTATGGATAAGAAGACTGCCCATAACTAGTTTTCCATAGAGAGTAGGCTATGTAGACTTGGGTATGAATGACCTACCTCTGTAGAAGTACAGGTCCCTGATTAGAAAACTTATTTTCTGTGTGATTTATCAAGGGAACCTTCCAGGAAGAGGTGACTTAGAACAGGGCCTTGAAAATGAGTAGAATCTCTGATAGGCAGACCTCCTCCTGGGAGGAGGCAGGAATGTCCATGCTTTTTACTTGGAGAACTATACCAGAGTGTACAGGTTTGAGCAAGTCTTTCTTAACATTAGTTTTTACTTGCTTGCTCCTAAGGAGGAAAGGTTGCCAACTTGTTCTTAATTTCCTAGATTTATCTCCTGTAACAATGAGAAAGATCAACAGGTAACTGTTTATGTTTTATAGTTTATATACTAAAATGTGTAGGTGATGAACTTCTCCAACCACTTGTTTGAATCAAGGCTAAGGAGGGAGCCAGAAGGAAGTATTCAGAACCCTGAGTAAACTCCAGAAGAAACCATCATTGCATAAATCTGATTGGCCCTAGACAATTCTTATCATTCTTGTGTTTTAGTCTTTGCCTGACTCAAAGTGCCTATATTTTATCCCAGGAGTCTGCACACCTGCTTTGTGGTAACCTGCCCAGCTACTTGCCCTTCATTAACTGCTTCTTGACCCATGTTGATTCCCTCTGTCACTTACTCTGAAAAGACCTGTTAGAAATAAGCTTGTGATCTGCTTGAGACTTTGGCAATACTGGTTTAGCCAGAATGGAGAAATCCTTAAGTAGCACAGCAGTTCTTTCTGAATCTTCTATTTGTTTCTTCTTTGTTCTCTGTGTCTCTCCCACCTAACCTCCCTTTCCAATTTAAGTAATCAAAATAGAAAGAGGAGCCCAGGCAAGGTGGCTCACGCCTATAATCCCAGCACTTTGGGAGGCCAAAGTGGGTGAATTGCTTTAGCCCAGGAGTTGGAAAACAGCCTGGGCAACATGGCAAAATCCCATCTCTACAAAAAATACAAAAATCAGCTGTGTATCGTGGTATGCACCTGTAGTCCCAGCTACTTGGGGGGCTGAGACAGGAGGATCACTTGAGCCTGGGAGGTCAAGGTTATAGTGAGCAGTGACCATGCCACTGCCTTCCAGTCTGGGTGACAGAGAGACACCCTGTCTCAAAAAAAAAAAAATTGAGGGAATATAGGCAGTTCAAGGAAAATTTCCTTGTCACAAGCAGTGTCAAATGCATATACATACATGAACATCAAGAAGAAATATTATTTAAGTAGTCTTAACATGGAGAAGGAATCATGTTTTTCAAGAACTGGTCTCTGTGGTCTGCTTAATTTGCAGAAGACAAAGGCATAATTTGAGATAATAAAGAACAAAAGATAGGTTATTTTCTCAAAGTATATATAATACTGGAGAGACATTTTTGGAATATTGTAGTAGTCTTTGCCTACAAAACTTAAGATCTATTTCTTTTCACGGGGCAGTGGGGGTAGGTGGGTAGTAAACTTAGTCAATGAAGTATGGCTGTGAGGAGCTCTTAAATTATGTAATTATGTAAATAAAGTAAAGCTTTACTAAATACTAATAACATCCGAATGTAGTCACCAGTGAATTCATTAAGGGCAGATGCTAAATTTGCCAGTAATTACATAGAGAGCAGAGGAAATGGTGTATGCTGTGTTAAACACAGAAGCTGTCATCTCAAGTAACAGTCTTTCAAAACAGATGGACTGAAGAATATGTTCCAGTCACTTTCGAAAATTATTTCTACTTAATTTACATAATAATGTTTAATGGTCCTGTGTCTAAATGCTTAATTTTTTAACATAAGCACTAAGGGGGAAAATCACTTTCTAAAAGGTTTAGAGGGTGAAGGTGGCAGTGTTGAAAATGATTAGATCTTGCTAGAAAAAATACCTTTGTATAAGAACTAAGGTAATATTCAGTGTATTAGTGCTTTATGTTACAAAGTGTCTTCATGTATGTTACCATCTCAGCAGTCCTTCACAATGATCTGGGGAGGGCAACTGTATTAGCTTCATTTTATAGATGAGGAAACTGAGGTCCAAAATTGGTGCCAAAGCCACAATCTCTTATATGCAGTGCAGGCTCTTGAATGCATAGATCTCTTTACTCTAGGAGTTTGCTAACTCATTACAACTTGTTTATATTCCTTTCCTCCAGTTCTTGAAAACCTTGGTTTAAAGCCTCAATTGGTGACATGGGCTTCTTATTTCCTTGAGGTTTTTTGTTTTTTCCTTCCCACAATAGTGATCTTCTTATATCCATTTATTACCAGGACTGAACCTATCACTAAAAGGGCTAAGAAAATCAGGGGGAAAATGTGTTACAAGCTTTAAGTATGATTTTTTCTAAGCAAATGTCAAATTCTATTCTGCATGATGTAGTTGGATAAAGAATTGCTTATTTTAACTCACTTTGAGTTGGATTCATTAGTATTTGAATTTGGGTAGTGATTTGTAACTTTAAAAGCAGTTCTTATTTGAAATTCCTAGTGCCCGAAGGAGGAAACAGTGACAGACCTGGAGACTACAGTTCTCTATCCTTCACACAGGTATGGCATCCTGTCATGCTACTTAAGGAAAGTATTCCTCTCTAATGGAAGGAAGAAATTTTGGTATCCTAGAGCGAATAACAATTTGTTTGTGCCATATGTTCTTAAAACCCCTTTTAGGGTTCTGCCTTATCTTTAAAATTTTGTTAATGCTGTAATGCTTCAGGAGACTAATTTTGTGTTTATTAGACTAATGTTTAAAATCTAGAAACAAATTTTAAAAATTAGTGTTCACTCATAAGAGAAAAATTGCATATAATAAAATGTAACTACATGAACTACTTAATCAGAAACAATCAGAGGTAAGCATGTCTGCCAGTAATGCTTTTTAAATTACAGCCTCAAAAGATATGTATCTGGGCTGCGGATGAATGTTTAAAATTATGTGAGAATGGGCCAGGCGCAGTGGCTCACGTCTGTAATCCCAGCACTTTGGGAGGCTGAGGTGGGTGGATCACCTGAGGTCAGGAATTCGAGACCAGCCTGGCCAACATGGTAAAACCCCGTCTCTACTAAAAATGCAAAAAAATTAGCCGGGCATGGTGGCAGGTGCCTATAATTCAAGCAGCTTGGGAGGCTGAGGCAAGAAAATCGCTTGAACCCGGGAGTTGGAGGTTGCAGTGAGCCGAGACTGCGCCACGGCACTCCAGCCTGGGCAAGAGTGGGACTCTGTCTCAAAAAAGAAAAAATTATGTGAGAATGGACAGTAATTGCAAATGTATTTCAACTGGTAACCTAATTATTTGCAGCCATTGCTTTCTCATATTGCCAGGGAGTGCTTCTCTTACGATTCTGCTTTTTTTGTATTTCAAGATTATGATTTCTTATGGATGTTAATAACGTTAGATTAGAAGTCTAGTGCAATTTCATTTATTCAACATTAGCATCTACCATATGCCAAACAGTGGGCTGGGTACCAGGGACACAAAAATGAAAAAAGCACGGTTCCTGCTCTCCAAAAGCTCCTTGTTTAATGCAGAGAGGCTAAGCCTAAATAGTAGAAGAGAAACTTGGCAGAGTTGTTGAATTTTCCTTATCTGAAATGCTTGGGACCAGCACCGTTAAAGATTTTGGATTTTTCTGAATCATGGAATATTTGAGAAAACATACCAGTTGAGCACCCCTAATCCGAAAATCCAAAATCCAAAATATTCCAATGAGCATTTCCTTTGAGCATCATGTTGGTGCTCAGAGAGTTTCAGATTTTGGAGCATTTCAGATTTTGCATTTTTGTATTAGGAATGCTCAACCTGCAGCATCTTGACAATGGTTAGATATGCAGTTTGGAAAGAACTGTTGGCCTATGATAGAGAAGAGAGCAGAGGCAGAGCTCAATTAGGAGGGACTGATGCTGAAGTCCTTCCCCAACACAGCCATTGAGGAGCTAGATTAGGACTTCCCTTACACCAGTATCATCAGCTAGTTTCCCTCCCCTTTTTCTCCCCTTTCCAGTTCTCTTTCATTTCCAGATTTATTCTCAGAATAACTATATAGGTCTTTTATGTATTGTAGACAGGAAGCATTCAGAAAACATTAACAAGGCTTCCTTATCTTGCTTTACTGACTCTGGAGATAGGGTATGGAGTTTCTTTTGTCCACCAGAGGGAGTGAGCCCTCACTTAAATGAGACTTGTTTAAGACTTTAGTCGTCTCTTGGTACTGCTTTGTTGGAAAAC
>NW_012100209.1:5999111-6003237 GCF_000951045.1 Mandrillus leucophaeus | reverse complement strand
ACCTGGGAGGCGCAGGTTGCAGTGAGCTGAGATCATGCCATTTCACTCCAGCCTGGGCAACAAGAGCAAAATTCCGTCTCAAAAAAAAAAGTAACATTTGAAACCAGAAACAATTTTCTGTTCTTCTAAATGTCATGAAAGCAGTTATTTCTCTGTATTAATTTTCCTGTCAACTTACTCTCTTTTCTCAATTTGAACCAAAGGCTAAATATTTCATATTAGATGGCTTTTTACCAAGAACATAATGGAAAAAAACATTGGCTGTCAGAAACCCTCAGAGGATGAGTAATATTGACTGAGTTGGACAATGTAAAAATGATTTTTTCCATCAAGGTCAGAATTGTGATTCACTTTCCATTTGATGTATGTGGGTTGTTTTAGTTAACCTACATTTTTTGTTTGTTTGTTTGTTTTCAAATGAAACAAGTCATGTAGTTAATGTAGGACATTTAGGAGTCATAGAGTTGTACCTTATTTTAGGAGTACTGTAATACAAAGAATTGATCAGTGCTCATCAGACTGTGACAAATACAGATTAATTCTGAAATTGAAGCCTTGCATTATAGCTTTGTTTTATAGAGAATTGTACAAGCATTATAAGGATAATTAAATATGTTGGCAGTGTTGCTGCATGATGCTTTTAAAAGACTAAACTGAATTTATTAGTGAGTACAAGTATATTGCAAACTGGTTTATACCTTCAAAACGGTATATTACCTGTTCATTTTATTTCCAATAGTGTTAAAAACAACTGAGCCAGGCAAGGAAGACCATACTGTCTTCAGCATGTTTAAAGCAGTTTGAAGAGTTGAAAATAATCTAAAGGGTAGCCTTGTGGGAAAGGCTGGGAAGGTGGTTACTCCTACTTCAGTGACTTAAGAGATCATATGTAGCAGCTTATATGCCTATGGACTAGTCTGTTTCTGGTAACAGTAGTTGTAGAGCACTTTCTTGTGGACTATCCGGTATCTTATTTTACTGTAAACTTAGAATTCATGCCTAGTGGCACATTAGACAGCCCTTTTATATTTTCGTTTCAACTTCAGCAAAGTGGGAACCAACTTTATCAAAAAATTGATGGGAAAAGTTTGTTGAGGTTCAGAGTGAGGATAGATGTAGAGCATTTCAAGCACCTCATATCGAGAAAATCAGTAGTCTTCCATCGGAGTTGTAGACACAGGAAAGGAGTTGAAGATGAATGGAGTAGGAATGTAAAAGCCTTCTCTTTATCCTCCCCAGCTTTAGGTTTTAACAGGAATGAACTTCCCTTAGTCTTTCTTTATGCTCCTGTCCCTGAATGTTGGTGATGACATTGTTTTTCCTGTATTGAATACAGAAATATGGCCAGTACTTTAAGAATTAAGAGGATATAATTGGGAAGTAGATTGTTGTGTTTAGGGGTTTTCCTTTCCATTGTGGAATTGAGTAGCAGTAGTATATATACTATGTCTGGTAAAATGGGCCATACAGTAGTCTAAGACATGAGAAGACCTTAAGGAACTTGGACGTAGTTGAGGTGACCAGACTATTTAATCTGCTTAGGTGCCACAGCAAAATACCATAGAGTAGGTGTTTTAAACAGCAGGTATTTATGATCTCATAGGTCTTTAGTCTGGAAGTCAGAGTGCCAGCGTGGTTGGTTCCCGATGACGGCTCTTCTGGATTGCAAGTGGCAGTGTCCTCACATGGCACAGAGAGAGTATGAGAGCATGAGCAAACTCTTGTGGTACCTTCTTATAAGGGCGCTGATCCATCATGAGGGCCCATCCTCATGACCTCATCTAAACCTGATTATTTTCCAAAGGCCCCATCTCCAAATGCCATCACATTGAGAGTTAAGGCTTCAACATATGAATTTGGTGGGGAAATACAGACATTCAATCCATAATATAGGCAGATATTTGGGAAGTAACACAGTTGAAGCACTGAATGCTGTATTTTGTACTATCTGAAGAATCTGGGATATAATAAATTTAAGATGCTTCATTGCCAATTAAGATACAATGCTTTTTTGATTACTTAGAATGTTTTAAAGAGCTCTTTTAGAGTTAGACATAGATTTTTGTCATGTGTCACTTGCATATTCAATAAGATGGAAAACACATAAAGAATTGCTAAATTTCACATATTTAGAGTCTGCCTTCTGAATTGTTTTTGGAGTCAGAGTTATTAATACCTGTAATTTTCCATTAAACATCCTCTGTGCGGCCAAGAGAATTGGTGATGTAGCATTCCTTTCAAGCGCCCAAAAAAGAATGGGAAGGTTATGGTGCTGACCTTCAGCTTCGCGATTATGCAAAGCCAGCCTACTTTGACTCCTGCTTAGGGATTCACCACCTTCTACTTCCTTCCCAGTCCGTTTGGTTCCTAGAGGGTGAAATGAGTGCTCCAGTATCATATCTGAGAATTTCTTTCAGGCTGTTGACTGTCAGCTGCAAATGTCATGCTGGCAGTTTTGTTATTTTCCCATGTGTAAGCAATGACAGCATCATAATTGGCTTCTGTCTGATAGCAATTGTAGGAGGAATCCCAATTTCTGAAATGTTACCCAAGAAAGTGACTTTTAATTGACAAAGTATGATGGTGTAGAAGGACAGGCAAGAAATGCAAAAGGTAATTTAGAAAGGTTTCATGGGTAAAATGTGACCTATGTGATCTAGGGCTATAAAGGATTTCAATAAGCAGAAGCACGAGGTGGGTTGTTGAAGAAAGCACTAAATTTTTTGGATAAAGAATATAATAATTTGAGAGTAAAGAGTAGAGGGAGGATTATGTAGGTAAATAGTTGTAAGATGGGGAAAGATTGGGTAGTATTTAGCATTTATCCTTGATTGTTGACTTTAGTATAGTTCTCTTTGTGTGTTTTCTAGTATAAAGTGCATACATGAAAGTTAAGAATCTTGTGTTAAGTCCCATATAAGAAGGAAGTAGATAGGAAGACCAAACTGGAAAAATGTATGGAGGTGTTTGTGAAATGACAGGAATGAAAGCCGCTTGTCTGAGCCTGATCTCTTCACTTCCTCAGTGGTGGTTCTGAGCGCTGGTGTGGCTGAACTCCACTTACCAGGGAAAAGGGCATAAAGGAAACAGGGTTTGTGTGGAAGAAGTGGGGTAGAACAAAGTGGAGAGGGTCTCTGTTCATTTAGTGTATCTGGCAGTGTGCTTGTCAAGTGATAAAACACTTGAGAATAGAAATTTGGAATTCATTCTATACATTTTCTTCTTTCCCTAACATTTAGTCAGTTACAGTTTCTGCTAGTTCTTTTGCTTTTTCCATATTTTTGGAGGCTGTTCCTCTTCACTCCACACATAGTAATTGTTCTAGTTCATGACCCGTGTCTTATCTGGACTGCCATGTCAGCTTCCTAACTCAACCATTCACAGCACCAGTGACTGTAAAACAGCGTTAGTGATGATATAACAGTGGCTGTCGAACTTTTTTGACTGTGACCCCCAGTAAAAAAAATACGCTTTGTATTGCACCTTATGTATACTTTATGTATGTATGAATAATTAAAACAAAAGGTTGATTCAAGAAAAATCTTTATGTTTACCCTGTGCCATGCAATTCTATATCTTGTATTCTTTTCTGTTTCATTTTTTTAAATGTGTGCTTGCCATCTACTAAATCGATTCCGGAGTTGGAAAAACACTGACCTGACAACTAATATCACCATGTTATTCCTTTTTTAAAACTCTCCGATGGCTTCTTACTATCTTCGTGATAAATTTGAAGCCTTCAACATCAGTATACCAGAACCTTCATGACCTAACCCTTACCTAGTTATCCTAATCTATTATTTACCTGATCTACTCACTGGGGCTCATGTTTCATTCCAATAGACAAATAAAGCTTTTTGTAATTTCTTGTAGTCTGCCTTTCTTCATGCTATCCACTCTGTTGAAAATCTACTACCCTCCATTTCTTCAGTGCGTTACTGCTTACTCCTGCCCATTCCTGGGGCTCAAGTCAGGCCCCTATAACCAGGATGATTTTCCTAACACTCCTTGCCCTACCACCAGGCTGGGTTAGGTAGTTCTCCATTATATAATGTGGCTCTCAATGTTGTTACCTGTTTATTATTATGTGTTTTTCTCTTATTATTCCATAAAATAGTGAATATTT
>NW_012100209.1:5984532-5997771 GCF_000951045.1 Mandrillus leucophaeus | reverse complement strand
ACCATGCTGGCCTGATTTATTTAAACTTTCAGGTGGTCAGGTAATTCTGATTTGTCAGCCGTATTTCTAAATTGTCATTGTATTTTATCTTACAGTTCTTTACAATGTAGAAAATCTTATTTGAGTGTTGTTTACCTCTAATAATCATGTTTTAAATCTAAAGATGCCCAATTTTGAATAAAATGAAAGCCTTTCTAAAAGACTATAATTTTAAATGATAATATTCCATTTGTATAATAATTGCTACTTCACATGTACACAATTGACTGCCCTAAATACTAAACTTAAAGAAACTAAACTAATACTTCAGGTGATTGCTAAACTCTTAATATCTATTTCTCAATTTCAAACTTGAAAACCAGCAACTTATAACCTAATACCATGTTTTTTTCTGTTTCTCCTTTCTAAAGCTCTTTCACCATGCCTGGATCTCTTCCTTTGAATGCGGAAGCTTGCTGGCCAAAAGATGTGGGAATTGTTGCCCTTGAGATCTATTTTCCTTCTCAATATGTTGATCAAGCAGAGTTGGAAAAATATGATGGTGTAGATGCTGGAAAGTATACCATTGGCTTGGGCCAGGCCAAGATGGGCTTCTGCACAGATAGAGAAGATATTAACTCTCTTTGCATGACTGTGGTTCAGAATCTTATGGAGAGAAATAACCTTTCCTATGATTGCATTGGGCGGCTGGAAGTTGGAACAGAGACAATCATCGACAAATCAAAGTCTGTGAAGACTAATTTGATGCAGCTGTTTGAAGAGTCTGGGAATACCGATATAGAAGGAATTGACACAACTAATGCATGCTATGGAGGCACAGCTGCTGTCTTCAATGCTGTTAACTGGATTGAATCCAGCTCTTGGGATGGTATGTTACATGCCTATTCCCCTCGTCCCCCCAGATTTTTTTCTGAGATTCAGTAGACCCAAATGACACTTTAGTTAATGCAATATGCAAACTTCTGTAATTTATACTTGTGTGGATATATTAAGAAAGATATTATACCTGTCTGTTGTTATCTGAATTGTGAATTGGTTATCTTATCTTGTAGGACAAATGGTCTATTCAAAATTTAGTCAGATAGATGACAGAGCCTTGGCAGATGAATTAAAAAAAAATTAGAGCATTTCTTTCTTTATCAAAGATGGGAAAAGCATATTCTGGGGGAAATATAACAGACTTCAGTTTCCATGTATGGTTATAGTGTTGAATTCCTTCTTGTGAAATAACAAAAAATATTTTTCAGGACGGTATGCCCTGGTAGTTGCGGGAGATATTGCTGTATATGCCACAGGAAATGCTAGACCTACAGGTGGAGTTGGAGCAGTAGCTCTGCTAATTGGGCCAAATGCTCCTTTAATTTTTGAACGAGGTAAGTGCTTGGGAAAGCATTTTTGGTTTTTTTTAGCACAGTATGCTGAGAAAGTTGAAAATAGAAGTAGGAGCTGTCACTTACTTAACGGTCATTAAATGCAGGTACTACTTGCTAAGAGCTTTATGTGTGTTACTGTATTTATGTTTTTCTTTTCTTTTTTTTTTTTTTTTTGAGATGGAGTTTCGCTCTTGTTGCCCAAGCTGGAGTGTAATGGCGTGATCTCAGCTCACTGCAACCTGTGCCCCTGGGTTCAAGTGCCCCTGCCTCAGCCTCCTGAGTAGCTGGGATTACAGGCACGCGCCACCATGCCTGGCTAATTTTTTGTATTTTTAGTAACAGGGTTTCACCATGTTAGCCAGGCTGGTATGGAACTCCTGACCTCAGGTGATCTGCTCCCCTCAACCTCCCAAAGTGCTGGGATTACAGGCATGAGCCACCGTCCCCGGCCCGTATTTAATTTTTATAGCAGTTTTATGAGGTAGGTGGTGTCATCCCCACTTTACAGAGAAGTGGGTTAATGTAGGGTTTAAGTGATAACTTAAATAGTAACTTGCTCATAGTCAGTGGCAAGTGTAATTTGTCTTCAGTGTAGTAGAGTAACTGATCTCTGTTAGAGTTATGAAACTGGCTTGAAAAGTTGTATACCAAAGGAGTCTTAGGACTGTCCATGGATACTGTTATGTATCATTTCACTTATATTGGCTTCACCTTGTGATTTCTCTACTGTAAGTGGTGAGAATTGATCAGATAGTTAAGGAAAGTCCTTAGATAATTCAATATACTTACTAGCATACAGACATCAAGAAGCAGAAATATATAGACATCTTCCTTTTTGGTTCCAATAGGGCTTCGTGGGACACATATGCAACATGCCTATGATTTTTACAAGCCTGATATGCTATCTGAATATCCTATAGTAGATGGAAAACTCTCCATACAGTGCTACCTCAGTGCATTAGACCGCTGCTATTCTGTCTACTGCAAAAAGATCCGTGCCCAGTGGCAGAAAGGTAAGTTTTACCCATTTTCCTTGGTTTTGGGATCAGTTGAGAGCAGTGTAATGTACCAGTTGAGAGCAGTGTAAGGTATCTTTAGTAAGCAACTACTTTGTGGGCTTTCTTCATTTAATGTCCTTTTACCATTAATTCCTCATTCACCAAACAGCATTTTCCGGTAGTTTCTGGGAAAGTGTAATTTACTAGAAGAGGTAAACTTTGAAACTGAGGTATATCTCTGCAAAAATATTCAGGTCGGTTTACCCCTTGTAAGAAAATCAAAGTGGAGTAAAAGAAGGTAACTTGAATTTTGTTGTTTTGAGAGAGTTATTTTAAGAAGGTTTTGGACTACAGTTGTGATTCAGGGAAAACTAATGAAAATGAATTACTAAAGTGATCTTCCCCCAAAAATAATCTCTTTGCACTTGACCTGTGAATTTGTATTTGTTTTTTTACCGTTGTCATTAATCTAGACATTTGTTGAGGCACTGAAAGGACAGTATTTGAGTTAATGCTATCCTAACACATTATTACATAAAGTATACTTTTTCTATAGTCCAGCTTTGCTTTTTAGAGGTTATGAGAAAGGGTTAAAAATCATATTCAATGAAAATATCAGTGAATTTAGTGGCTCTGGATAAGAATCATTCTTGCAGTATACATTAACAGAAAGGTGGTTTTCTAACTTTTTATTAGGACCCACAGTAAGAAGTACATGTTACATTGTATGTGTATGCCAGACTGAAACAAAAATGTCATGACATTACTTACCCTTGCTGCAAGTTATACAGTTTGCTATTTTTCTACTGTATTTTGTTTTTTAAAATACTCTTCTACTAAAAAAAAAAAATTCCGAATCCTGACCCACTAAATTGATTATGTAACCTGCTAGTATGTATGACTCTTAAATTTGAAAATTAGTGACATAGTATATATTGTTTCATCTTTGAGTGCCTTTTTAAATGTACATTTTAAGGTATAGAGAGGTTTCATTATACAGTATATTTGTGGTTGCTGTTTAAACATATAAAAATATCCTAGCCTTATTCTAAAGTCAAACTTTAAGATTTCATGGCTTATATGAATTTCATAGTTTCCTTGGACTTCTCTTTCAGAGGGAAATGATAAAGATTTTACCTTGAATGATTTTGGCTTCATGATCTTTCACTCACCATATTGTAAACTGGTTCAGAAATCTCTAGCTCGGATGTTGTTGAATGACTTCCTTAATGACCAGAATAGAGATAAAAATAGTATCTATAGTGGCCTGGAAGCCTTTGGGTAAGAGGAGCTCTTATGAGTTTTTTCCTTCTATATTATGGCATTTTTAATATCTGTTAAGCTGTTATTTGTACAGACTGAGAAATTGAGAGTCAGAAGGATCTTAGAACTCATCTGGTCTAATCTGTGTGTCTCAATCAGTGAAGAATCTAAGTCCAGAGAGGTGGTAGCTTTCATGCACAAATTCTTTAGACATTTCTATTCCGATTTTCTGATTTCTTTCTTTCAGCTGCATTCATGTTGTCACGATAAAATAACTGCACAAGGGCCTATATTCACTACAGCAGCCTCTTAACTCCTTGCCTCTCTCAGCACCCCTGCCCCCATGTCCTTTTCCATCCTGCACACTGCCACAGATGAAGTCAACTTTTGTACTCCACCTGCCTTTTTCTCACTTTAGGCTCCCTAGCATGCTATGCGTGTTCAACTCATTCTGTTTCTCCCCGTGTCTCTTGTGTGTCCTTTCTCTATCTGATAAAATTATCCGTGACTTTTAAAACTTGGCTCCTGTAATACCATGACTTTTCTAACTAAATAAATATTGTTGTGGACTTGAAATAGTATTCTATTCACTGCCAATAAAGCTACAGCAGGTCTATTAACCTATTCAAATCAAACAGTCTTAACTTGCTTATGAAAACTTTTGAGAAAAAGAACCATATATGTACAACTGTTATGATTTCTATAGCAATTAGATTGCTGCTACTTGGCTTTTAATAAATGGGAAAACAATTATATACACTTAAAGATTTGAATCCTAATTAGGCTGTTGTTTAGAGTAATAAAAACATAGGCTTTGAACACTGTAAAACTGTAAAATAAATCTTTCAGGGATGTTAAATTAGAAGACACCTACTTTGATAGAGATGTGGAGAAAGCATTTATGAAGGCTAGCTCTGAACTCTTCAGTCAGAAAACAAAGGCATCTTTACTTGTATCAAATCAAAATGGAAATATGTACACATCTTCAGTATATGGTTCCCTTGCATCTGTTCTAGCACAGTAAGTATAAATTTCACCTACTACTTAACTCCCCTTATTTGATAGATGTTAGATTTCTAAGACCAAATCTGGTGTCAAGCATGTTGGTGGTAGATCACAGAAAATTTTATCTTGAGGCTCTCTAATCTGCTATTGTCCATTGACTTGAAGGATGTATGGGTTGAGGCTACAGTTCTTCCAGAAGTATTTGTTAATTTCATACCGGCTTTCCTGGCTCCATGTTTTTTTTTGTTCTTGACCTACAGTTGAACTACAAATACCTGGTTAATGAAGTAACTTGTTTTGTGGCATGACTTTCACAAGCTCTGTCATTGCCCACAAGATGAAAACTCACATGCTGCAATATTAAAACTAAGTTAGATTCCCTACTGTAATATTAACACTTTGAGTTATATCTTTAAAACTTTAAGTTAGATTCTACTTTAACTTATAGCCTGAATTTTTATTGCTACTTGTATAGCTTCCCATGTGTTGTAGCTTTGGATCAGTTAAACTTCTTAACTATTGTTACACCCTACATAGGTACTCACCTCAGCAATTAGCAGGGAAGAGAATTGGAGTGTTTTCTTATGGTTCTGGTTTGGCTGCCACTCTGTACTCTCTTAAAGTCACACAAGATGCTACACCAGGTAAGGGCTGAATCTTTCAAAAATAATGTATTATGAACTGAGGCCGGGCACAGTGGCTCAAACCCGTAATCCCAGCACTTTGGGAGGCCGAGGCGGGCAGATCACCTGAGGTCAGGAGTTCAAGACCAGTCTGGCCAACATGGTGAAACCCCATCTCTACTAAAAATACAAAAAATTAGCCAGGTGAGGTGGTGCATACCTGTAGTCCCAGCTACTCGGGAGGCTGAAGTAGCAGAATCTCTTCAATCCAGGAGAGCGAGGTTGTGGTGAGCTGAGATCGCACTACTGTGCTCCAGCCTGGGTGATAGAGCGAGACTCTGTCTCAAAAAAAAAAAAAAAAAAAGAATGTATTGAAAACTACTCTGGGGAAGTTGATTTTGCAGGCTTCTGCAGGCTTTTCAAGTGAGCACCTGAATCTGTCCTACAGATCATTACAATATTTTAGTCTTCATTACTTCTTCAATAGGTTTTTACTCTCTGCCCTAAAAATCTACCTTATCCAAAAAAAAAAAAAAATTCTACTTTATCTGGATAAAGGATAGGACTAAGTTATCTAATTTTTATAGGCTTATGGTCTTGGCTATATTTAAGGTCACGTTTGTGCTTTCCCTGAGCAGCAATGAGCAAAAATGTAGAGATAAACTGATGAAAACTTGACATAACTTTTTAAAATTATACCATGGGCCAGGTGCAATGGCTCACACCTATAATCCTAACACTTCAGGAGGCTGAGGTGAGAGGATTGCTTGAGGCCAGATGTTCAAGGCCAGCCTCAGCAACATAGTGAGACTCCATCTCTATAAAAAATAATAATAATAAAATAATTATACCATGAATTAATTGTAGACAAGTTATTTATAGTTTCAAATTCTACCTGTTTCCTAACTTGTCTAGTGGTGGATACTCAATAATAGATTTCCAGTCTGAGATCATAGGAGATTTGTCAAATAGGTATCTTATCTTTTAACTAATCAATAGCCAGTAGTTTTAACAAAAATGAAAAGTTGTTTTATCTCATTTGGCAACATTTTACTTAGGCTTCTTTTGGACATGATTTTTTTTAAAGTCTTTTAATGTTGGAATTATTTACTATTTTAGGGTCTGCTCTTGATAAAATAACAGCAAGTTTATGTGATCTTAAATCAAGACTTGATTCAAGAACTTGTGTGGCACCAGATGTCTTCGCTGAAAACATGAAGCTCAGAGAGGACACCCATCATTTGGGTAAAAATATTAAATGTGCTTTAACCCAAAGCTTATTTGGAGGGCTGATATCATTAAGGATGCTACATATAAGATAAGGTTGTCAAGACTTTACTCAGTACTAATCTGATGTCAGTGAAAATTATTGGGATATATGAAACTTATCTTTAGTTTTATTACCAGATGACTTGTATATCATAACTAATTGTAGATATTCTCTCCCTTTCCTTTAGTCAACTATATTCCCCAGGGTTCAATAGATTCACTCTTTGAAGGAACATGGTACTTAGTTAGGGTGGATGAAAAGCACAGAAGAACTTACGCTCGGCGTCCCACTCCAAATGATGACACTTTGGATGAAGGAGTAGGACTTGTGCATTCAAACACAGCAACTGAGGTAAGTAAAAGAGTTCCTATCTCCGTATCTTAGGGTTTAGGAGACCTAACTGGGATTTAGCAACTTAAATAAATGTCAGTAAAGAAGAGTAATTCATAGTAAGGGCTCTGGGAGTAGATTCTAGCTGTACTATTTCCAATTGTATAAAGTGCTTTGCATTTGAATTATTAATATTGTAAGAATATACAGTAAAGGCCGGGTGCGGTGGCTCACGCCTGTAATCCCAGCACTTTGGGAGGCTGAGGCAGGCGGATCATGAAGTCAGGAGATCAAGACCATCCTGGCCAACATGGTGAAACCCTGTCTCTACTAAAAATACAAAAATTAGCTGGGCTTAGTGGCATATGCCTGTAATCCCAGCTACTCAGGAGGCTGAGTCAGGAGAATCGCTTGAACCAGGGAGTCAGAGGTTGCAGTGAGCTGAGATCACACCACTGCACTCCAGCCTGGCGACAGAGCAAGATTCTATCTCAAAAAAAAAAAAGAAAGAAAGAAAAAAAAAAGAATATGCAGTAAATAACTAGGTTTTATTAAGGATACCAGGATTTAAAGGAAGGCGGATGTAGAGAGAAGGTTCATTTGTGGTGTGTGTCTTGGTGAGAGATGGAGTAGAGGGACAAGGATCCTTTCACATCTCATCCTAGATCATGGTCAAAATCTGTCCTCACATTGTCAAGAAGTAACAATCATAGCTATAATTTGAATTCCTGTTACATACTAGGCACTTTACTTACGTTTTCTTATTTAATCCTTACAAAAACCTCCTTGAAGTTTATAAATGCTACTGTCCTCCCTTTAGAGATGAGCCTCCAAGAAGTTACATTACTTGCCCAGGATTATAGCTAGTAAGTGTTGAAGCTAGGTTATAAACTAAGGACTTTATAACCTTGAAACTACTTATTTATGTGCTTATTACAAGTTTGGTAAATGGATAGTTTGCTTCTTGCTATTATGCAAATTAGGTAGCAAGTCAAAACACCAGTGTTTGAGTTGCAAATACAAGATGTAACAAGTAAAATACTGTATGTGGTGGGTCTCTGTGGCAGGCTTCCTCTCTCCCCCTATATGGATAATTGTATACTAAATTCACCACAAGGTGAAAAATTGATATTTAGTTCCCTTCTTGAAAAGTTATATAGAATATATATTTAGCATAAACTTCTCCAGAGTTGTCCTTTATTAAGTTTCTTTACAGAAACTTTAATTGGTGCCATGATTCTTGGGGGGAAAAGAATCATAAGAGCCATCAACTTTTTTCCTTTCATTTTAGCATATTCCAAGCCCTGCCAAGAAAGTGCCAAGACTCCCTGCCACAGCAGCAGAACCTGAAGCAGCTGTCATTAGTAACGGGGAACATTAAGATGCTCTATGAGGTGCAAGACTTCAGGGTGGGGGTGGGCATGGGGTGGGAGGATGGGAACGGTTGGAGGAATGGGATATCTGGGGATAATTTTAAAGGATTACGTGTTACGTAAATTTTTATGTGACTGACATGGAGCCTGGATCACTATCGTGTACTTGGGAAAGTCTTTTTGCTCAATTTGCTGACATACTTCCTGTTGTGGTCTGGCCAATGCCAAATGTACTCGAATGATGTTAAGGGCTCTGTAAAACTTCATACCTCTTTGGCCATTCGTATGCATGATGTTTGGTTTTTAAACATGGTATAATGAATTGTGTACTTCTGTCAGAAGAAAGCAGAGGTACTAATCTCCAGTTAAGAATTTTTTTAACATGTAAGAATTTTGTACTTTGAACAACAAGATTACAGCAAGTACCTGTGGTTTTTGAAAAACATTTCTAGCTTGGGGAATGTGACCACATTCCCCAATGTGGTAAAATTGGGGTAAAATGTGATATGCATAAACCCTTTGAAAATAGCAAGACAAACATGCCCTTTTTCTAAAATGGATAAATCCTAAAGAGGAAGAAAAAAGTTGGGACAATAAAACACTGGCTCTGGAATCTGGAATGTTAAGTCCAGGCCAGCAGTGACAAAAGTTATTGTAATGACCTCTGAACAGAGAAACACTGCCATTGAACAGGCTTCTGGTATAGAAGACATGGTACCTTCAGGAGCTGTGAATATAACTCTAGTTGTGCCCCTGAATCAGTTCATGGTAGATTATGCTGAACAACAGTGAGATGTTATTGGAGGTGTGGATGAGGAAGTTTGTTGTTGCAGTCCTTCTTTGCACCTTATTTTAAAGAATAAATGAAACATTTTTCTGGTTATCTTTTTAAAAATTTAAAGTGGAAGGGAAGAATAGAGGCAAGGCATTATTAGCTTACTTCTGATGCTTCAGTGTTATAAATTCAACATATAGGCTGACAACCTAAATTCATGGTGTAACACAGCTCTTTTCCTTTTTTTTTTTTTCTGTATCTGTTCAATGAAAATAAAGTACAACACAAGTTTTTACCTAGTCTGACTAGAAGTATTCCACTTCAAGGTCTGAAGTAGTACTTTTACCTTAAAAAAAAAAAAAAAAAAAGACGACAACAAACAAAAACTGTCACACAGGATGGATAAGAAGATTGGTTAAACAGTTTTGTGTAGATCTTTTTGGTGCTGAACTATGACATGAGCCTTATAGATTGTAAAATAGAGATAGTTGGAACTAATGTACAGAACTAAATTTTTTAAACTTTATTTGCTGTTAAATTCTGTGAAGTTTCAGTTATCTAAAATAAACATACACAAATATGAAATGTAATGTTTCAGATTGCAAGGTAATATGTAATGTAGTGTTTGTAAGATACTCTTGTCTGGTATTAACTAGTAGTATTTTGATTTGTACAGTCATAATTTGTTAAAATGACTTCATTTAACATTCACTGATATAGATTAATAATGTAAGTTCTGATTTAAAGAATGGTGGGAAAATGGTGCATGTAATACTTTTGCAACCGTTGGGGAGATCGGTATGTTTTGAAAAGAGTAATTTAACTTTTGGGTGCCAGGAAATGGGTTTTCTCAAAGTTCATTGCCGGCAATGGGCACGCCTGCAAATACTGGCACAGAGCATTAATCATACACCTTATTAACGGTGAGGTGAATAACTTTGAAATAAAGTTTTAGAGAAATATTTCAGATACTTGAGTATTCTTTTTCACTCTTGAACTAACAACTTAGGCAAGAAATCAGCTACTATTCTATTTTTAAATATGGGCATTAATTTCATTTCAGTTCATTCACTCATTCCATTCATTTATCATTTCACAAACATTTGAAATCCTAATATAAGCAAGGTGCTCTGTTTAAGGCAGAAATTTAAAAATGTACAAGATGTATGGTCTTCTCTTTAAGGAGCTTTTCATCTAGAATGGAGGAATTTACACTGATAATTATTCTTACACTTGAAACAAATAAATTAACTCTCAAATTGGGTGGCAAGCATGTATAGACTTTGCTATAAATATTTATGAAATGAGTTACTGTTTTCCTTAAAAAAAGCTAGGACTCAGGGCTGACAATCAAAGAAGAGAAAATTTGGTGGTGAACATAGAACTGCCCACTACCAGCTAGAGCCTCCAACCTAAAAGTCCCATGTTGCTAGAGATCCCCAGGGGTTTTATAGAGGGAATCCCTGCATGGGTAGTAATTTTGGATTAGATGATCTCTAAGAGCACTATCAACTCTTAGGATTCTATGAATTAGGAAATAAACCAAATTATATATTTTCTTATACTGATCAGCTCATATTTTATCATCATGTCATGTCTGGCTTTCATACTTAGTAATAATTTACTTTCTAGGTCGTTTAGAGGCTAGTGTTCTCTAAGGTCACTTCTGCTTGCAAATTCTAGGATATTATTTAGTATGGCTTTAAGAGTTCAATCTTTCACCCTCTCCTTTATGGAATGTGTGTTTCCTCTATTTGTGCACTTAACTTTTTGTCCTAAGTTTTTATTTTTATGGATACTAATGAATAAGTTTGAGATTGACACTAGACCTAAGCAGATGCAGCCACTTTCTGTCCTCTTGTGACACAGTTGAAACACTTTATCTCTTGTCTGCTGTTTGGAATGTCCTGAAAGAAACACTGAAGTGGAAGTCAATAGAGCAAGGGTAACAGGATCTTTAAATAATTTAAAGCTGTCTAATCTTGACATAAAAGTGAACCCTTTCTTTTAAGATTTCTAGCAACTGCTCTTAAGTCATAGGTTCCTCATTTTTTCTTTACTGGTGGTGGGAGACAATAGTTGATCTGTGATTTTTGTTTTCATCTCCCCAAATTATGTTATAAAGGCAGTAATTGATGCTGAAGATTATGATTAGAAATCCTCAGATGGTTTATATCTTGGGGCTTTATCTTTTAATAATAAAAAGAATGTCTTTACTGGACTACTTTATTCAGTAGTAAGCACTATTCATTCTGTGTATCATATTCCTTATTCAGCCTTGCAGACTCCTGTGGGATCTGATCTCTGCCTGCTTCAACTCAGTACCATACTCACCAAGGTTTAGTATGTCTTCACCCACTCTCCCTTCTCTTGCATTCCTCAAACATGCTAAGTTTATTCCAGCCTTAAGCCTTTGATCTATGCATCAGAAACGTTGGGCCCCACTTCAGATCTTCTCTGCCCTGCCTTCTACTCCAGTCACTGCTGTGGCAACTAATTCCATGAAATCTTTGACCAGGTTCTCAGAGAATATGATAGTACATCTCTTTGAATTCTAGCTGTATACCTTTCACGACAGCCTCCCTGCAATGCATTTCGTAAGTCTCCTCAAAAGAGGAGGAGACTTCTGTGGCGGGTTTGGCAATAACCATCCTTATAGGCTTTCCTCTTTTGTTTCACCCCTGTGCATCTCTTTTGCATCCTGATATCGTTTCTCAAATAAATGACTTTCATTCAAGCTTTTCTCTCAGGCTCTGTTTTTGGGGGAATCCAAACTAAGACAATCGGTACCCAGAATGGCCCTAGAAAGCAGGCATTCAGGATGGGAGATCGGAGCTGGTTTACCCACCAAATGACAAAACCTCATTACAGAATGATGCCCTCCCAGCCCCTACCAAAGTTGTCCATTCCTAGAATCTGAATATGCTACCTTAAATGTCAGAAGCAGGTGTGAGTAAGGTTAAGAACCTTGAGGTGGGGAGATTATCCTGGATTGTCTGTGTAGGCCCAACCTTACCATGTGGGTCTTTAAAAGCAGAGAACCTTTCTTGGCTGGTGGTCAAGGGAGAGTGACTACAGAAGGTTGGCCAAAAAAATGCAATATTGCTGGCTTTGAAGATGAAGGAAGATGACCATGAGCTAAGGAATGCAGGCAGCCTCTAGAAAGTTAACAAGACAAGGAAATAGATTCTTCCCCTGGAGCCTCCAGAAAGGAGCACAGCCCTGGAAACACCTTGATTTTAGTCCACTGAGACTCATGTCAAACTTCTATCTCCCAGAGCTGTAAGATGATACATTTGTGTTGTTTTAAGCCACTAAGTTTGTGAATTTGTGATTACATCAGGAGAACACTGGTGCAGTGTTGGTAAGCAGAGTGGTTATAGCCTGTGGCATGCAGGAGCAGCACAATCACCACTGACACTGTCATCTGTAGGTGTAGGTAGAAGATGAAGCATTGGATCCTGTAGTACCTGTGGCACTTGAACAGTAGAGGGGCAGTGATAAAGATTGTGGACTTGGCCAGCTTTTATTAACTGCTTTAGAAGCCTGGAAAACAAAATAACAGGCTCAAGTCAGCCAACTGTCAGTTTAAGGCAAGGTTGAAGGAGAGCCTTATCTCCTACAGTGGAGAGAAAACGACCTGAAATAGACCCAGTATCTAGTTGTAAGTTTGGAAAATACTAAGTCTTGATAATTTTCCTTTATGAAAGTTTAGGTTTGACAAGAAGAGAATGGGACACTGAGACCTAAGTTAGTAATACAGTGGATAACCCTGAAAATATTGCAAACCTGGATTTTCCTAATGTGGGGCTGGCAGGAGGAGCTCATGCTCCCTTGCCTGAAGACCCTGCCAAGGCTTCTAGTGAGGCAGCTCTTGACCTCCACATTCTCTTCCAAAAACCTTACTATTCTCCAAACCAAGAACCAGGGTGACTTCTCAGTAGAGCCTGAGTGGAGAAATACAACCCCCTGTCTGGGGGGAAATAGTGTAGATACTGAAGGAGCTGCAGAACCTGATATATACTATCAGTAACCAAGGGGAAATATGTGTGAATGATTTTGAGGGTGTTAGGCCAGAGGTGGAAGTTGAGGGAAGAATATAAGGCAGGATAAGAAAGATTACTATAGGAGCCAGGCACGGTGGCTCATGCCTGTAATTCCAGCACTTTGGGAGGCTGAGGCAGGTGGATCACCTAAGGTCAGGAGTTTGAGCCCAGCCTGACCGACAC
>NW_012100209.1:5981955-5984482 GCF_000951045.1 Mandrillus leucophaeus | reverse complement strand
GAGATCGGAGCTGGTTTACCCACCAAATGACAAAACCTCATTACAGAATGATGCCCTCCCAGCCCCTACCAAAGTTGTCCATTCCTAGAATCTGAATATGCTACCTTAAATGTCAGAAGCAGGTGTGAGTAAGGTTAAGAACCTTGAGGTGGGGAGATTATCCTGGATTGTCTGTGTAGGCCCAACCTTACCATGTGGGTCTTTAAAAGCAGAGAACCTTTCTTGGCTGGTGGTCAAGGGAGAGTGACTACAGAAGGTTGGCCAAAAAAATGCAATATTGCTGGCTTTGAAGATGAAGGAAGATGACCATGAGCTAAGGAATGCAGGCAGCCTCTAGAAAGTTAACAAGACAAGGAAATAGATTCTTCCCCTGGAGCCTCCAGAAAGGAGCACAGCCCTGGAAACACCTTGATTTTAGTCCACTGAGACTCATGTCAAATTTCTATCTCCCAGAGCTGTAAGATGATACATTTGTGTTGTTTTAAGCCACTAAGTTTGTGAATTTGTGATTACATCAGGAGAACACTGGTGCAGTGTTGGTAAGCAGAGTGGTTATAGCCTGTGGCATGCAGGAGCAGCACAATCACCACTGACACTGTCATCTGTAGGTGTAGGTAGAAGATGAAGCATTGGATCCTGTAGTACCTGTGGCACTTGAACAGTAGAGGGGCAGTGATAAAGATTGTGGACTTGGCCAGCTTTTATTAACTGCTTTAGAAGCCTGGAAAACAAAATAACAGGCTCAAGTCAGCCAACTGTCAGTTTAAGGCAAGGTTGAAGGAGAGCCTTATCTCCTACAGTGGAGAGAAAACGACCTGAAATAGACCCAGTATCTAGTTGTAAGTTTGGAAAATACTAAGTCTTGATAATTTTCCTTTATGAAAGTTTAGGTTTGACAAGAAGAGAATGGGACACTGAGACCTAAGTTAGTAATACAGTGGATAACCCTGAAAATATTGCAAACCTGGATTTTCCTAATGTGGGGCTGGCAGGAGGAGCTCATGCTCCCTTGCCTGAAGACCCTGCCAAGGCTTCTAGTGAGGCAGCTCTTGACCTCCACATTCTCTTCCAAAAACCTTACTATTCTCCAAACCAAGAACCAGGGTGACTTCTCAGTAGAGCCTGAGTAGAGAAATACAACCCCCTGTCTGGGGGGAAATAGTGTAGATACTGAAGGAGCTGCAGAACCTGATATATACTATCAGTAACCAAGGGGAAATATGTGTGAATGATTTTGAGGGTGTTAGGCCAGAGGTGGAAGTTGAGGGAAGAATATAAGGCAGGATAAGAAAGATTACTATAGGAGCCAGGCACGGTGGCTCATGCCTGTAATTCCAGCACTTTGGGAGGCTGAGGCAGGTGGATCACCTAAGGTCAGGAGTTTGAGCCCAGCCTGACCGACACGGAGAAAACCCGTCTCTACTAAAAATACAAAATTAACTGGGCATGGTGGTGCATGCCTGTAATTCCAGCTACTTGGGAGGCTGAGGCAGGAGAATCACTTGAACCCGGGAGGTTGTGATGGGCCAAGATCGCTCCATTGCACTCCACCCTGGGCGACAAGAGTGAAACTCAGTCTCAAAAAAAAAAAAGAAAAATTACTGTAGGAATGTTTACCTATGACTTAGAAGTGAACAACACCTGAATTTGATCATAATATTCTGTTGGGATGGCTGCTGAGGCTTGGATATTATTATAGCACACAGTAAATGAGGTGAAGATGGCGGAACTGCCTTGGTATAGTATTGAAGAAAGGGTTGGAAAGTTCCAGGAGGTGTGAATGTTAAAATGGATTCATTATGTGAGACTGAACAACCGTCTAACTACATTCCTCAGGAAGACACTGCCATCACTAAGGCAATATAAAATGCACTGGTTTGCAAACTTTTCATCTGACAAGGGACTAATATCCAGAATATACAGTGAACTCAACAGCAATAAAACAAATAATCCCACTAAAAAGTAGGAAAAGGACCTAAAAAGACATTTCTCAAAAGAAGACATACAAATGGCCAAGTGAGTGGAAAAATGTTCAACATCACTAATTATCAGGGAAAGGCAAATCAAAACCACAATGAGATAGCATCTCATCCCCAGTTAGAATAACTGTTATCAAAAGGACAATAACAAATGCTGGTGAGGATGCAGAGAAAAGGCAATTTTTTGTTTTTGTATTTTTCTAGAGAAAAGGGAATTCTTATACACAGTTGGGAATGTAAATTAGTACAGCCATTATGGAAGACAATATAGAGGTTTCTGAAAAAATTAAAAATACAACCACCATGGGATTCAGCAGTCCACCTACTGGGAATTTATCCAAAGGAAAGGAAATGAGTATATCAAAGCAATACCTGTGCTCTCCCATGTGTGTTGCAGCACTATTCACAATAGCAGAGATGGCACCAACATAAGTTGCCATCAATGGATGGATGGATAAAGAAAATGTATATAAACACAATGGAATATTCAGCCATAAAAAAGAATGAAATCAGCTGGGGGTGATGGCTCATCCTGTAATCCCAGCACT
>NW_012100209.1:5975452-5981595 GCF_000951045.1 Mandrillus leucophaeus | reverse complement strand
ATGGATGGAACTGGAGGTCATTAGGTTAAGTGAAATCAGCCAGGCACAGAAAGACAAATATCACATGTTCTTGTATATAAAAGCTAAAAAGTTGATCTCATGGAGGTAGAGAGTAGAATGGTGCTAATAAGCTGAGAAGGATGGTAGGGGTGGAGGATGAAGACAGGTTGGTTAATGGGTGCAAACATACAGTTAGAAGGAATAAGTTATACTATTTGATAGCACAGCAGGGTGACTGTAGTTAACAATAATTTATTGTATATTTCAAAATAACTGGAAAAGTTGAAGTATCCCTAACACCAAAAAATGATAAATGTTTGAGGTTATGGGGTATCCTAAATACCCTGATTTGATCATTATGCCTTGTATACATGTATCAGAATATCACATGTACCCCATAAATACATACAATTGTGTATGAATAAAAAATAATTTTTTTAAAAAAGGAATGCACTGGTGAGGGTTGTGGCAACACCTAAGAAAAGTTCAGTGGTGGCTGCCCATTGCAGGCAGGTGTTGATGGTAAGAAATGCTGCCACGGAATTGAGCATGACATCATCAGTGGAGATGATGATGAGACTAGAATGGTAGAGGTCATGTATTATCACTTAAATGTCAGAGGCAAGGTGGACACAATAAAATAAACAGTAAGGCTGGAGTGGAAATCAATCAGGCTGCCTTGATCTGCAGGGCTTTGTGACAATGGCTAATAAATCCTTTTGGGAGACAGCTGACTGGTATGTTACTTGACTAGTATGAGCAAAAAAAGAAAAAACAAGGAAAACTGGTGAGCGTAAAGCTAAGGTAGCCTGTTACAATGGGAAAATCACGGTCTCTTCATCAGCTTCTAGATCTAAGTCAATTTACAGATCCAGTGCACAATGAAGAGGAGGACTGGTCTTGAGGAAAGGCCTTGCTTTCACAAGTATATATGATGTACATGCCCAGAATTTTTCAGAACTGGATACTATTATGGCTTTGTATGTAGATGAGGGGTTATGGAAACCATATGATAAAGGGAGTCCTGGCCAGTCTATCACATAATGTTTCCCATTTTGCAATTATTTTCCCAATCTCTAAGTATATATTTGGGATCAATATACTTAGATCCCCATGGAGGTCTTAGACCTGTGAAGTAACAACCATTATGGGAGGAAGAGGAAACCTCTCCCTGGCCATGTTAATAAATTATGAGCAATCCACATGAGGAATGGCAGACATCAGTGTCACCATCAAAAAATTTTAGGGATGCAAGCGTAATGGGCTCCATCATAATCTCATTTAAGTTACCATCAGACTCCTGAAAAAGAGCAGATAGATAATGGAGAATGATGGCGGACTACTGCTAGTCTCAGTTGTAGCTGCTGTATTGGATGTGGTATCTTTACTGGCATCCTCTGGCATTTGATATGCAGCTATGGATTTGGCAAATTCACTCTTCTAAATTTCCATCAGAAAGGAAGATCAAAAGCAGTTCACATTTCTCTGGGATGGCCGGCGATTCTCATTTACTCTGTTGCCCCCAAAAATCTTAAATCTCCTTTTCTATATCACAATATAATCCAAAAGGACCTTGATCATCCTTACATTCTACAGGACATCATGCCAGCCCACTATATTGTGACAGCATGCTAGGGGAATTGGCTATCAGGAAGCGGCAAGTATTACAAATGCCCTAGTAAGGCTTACATGTGCCGGAGTGTGGATTATAGACTCTATGAAGAATCTGGGGCCTGCCACATTGGTGAAGAGTTTAGAAGACCAATGAGTTGAGGCATGCCTAGATATTTCTTCTATAGTAAAGAACAATTTCTTGTATCTTCCAACCTCTTAACACTAAGATAGAGGCATAGGATTTAGTAGGTCCCTCTGGACTTTGGAAGCACATATATTGTATTTGGTGTATTCCTCTCACCCATTTAATGCCAGTTTCAAGTGGATCCCATTTAAAAAAAAAAAAAAAAAAAAGATTACAGCAGTTTTGGCTTCTGAACAAACTGCTATTCAGGCCGTGTATGTGGCAGTTAAAAATATTGTGCGGGGCCTCTGGAAAGCCCCAATAGGAGATAACAGCACAACTCTGTAGGATCCTGGAGTAACGCCATGCTTCCTGCAACAGAGAACTACTCAGACTCCTGATGTGCTACTGGGCCCCAGTGGAGGCTGAGAACCAAATTATGAGATACCAAGGACTAGGTAAACAGAGCTGTTAACATATGAGCTGGGCGTTATCAGATCCATGGAGTCACGAATTCAGATGGGCCCAGGAATGAGTCATCCTTATTGGAATTGACATCTCAGGGTACGGGTTTGCCTTTTCTGCCTGCAATGTGTCTTTCCATACAAGCACACTAAGACATACAGAATACCTGATTCACTGTTATGATATCTCAAACATTGCCTCAAGGACCACTTTTTTGATAAAGGAGGTGGTGCGATGGGCACATAACAACGGGATCCCCTCATCTTACCTCAACACCAGAAGCAGCCAACATAAGCAGAACAATGGAATGGTTCAGCTAAGACACCGGAGATGAGACAGCAGCCTGCAGGGTTGGGGTGCTGTCCTCCAGGATTCGGTAATGTGCTTTAATAATGACTGATACATGTCCCTATCATTAAAACACACAGGTCTGGAAACCACTAGGTGGAAGTAGATTGACCCCTGTCACCATCACGCAATTGGTGACGCACTTGATTAATTTCTATTCTTTTTTTCTACAATCTAGGCTAAATTAAAAGGTTTGGTTCCCAGGGGATCAGGGATGCTTTCATCAGGGGACTTGATAAGGGTTCCAGTGAATTGAAATCTACAAGTGTCACATGGTCACTTTGGGCTCCCCATGCCAGTGGACAAGCAGGCACAGAAAGGAGGTATCATACTGGTGGTGTACCTCTTCCCTCCTGCTCCAAGACTTCTCTGACATGAAGGCAAGGGAAGCATAGGGAACCCACTTGGCACTCACACAGCCCAATCTGGAAGTGCAGGGCAAATGACACCAAGGGCCACCCTTGATCAGCGGTGAGCAAAAGCTTGTGGTTAAATGCTTTCCCCTTCCATACCCAGGGCAGACACCTGAGATGTGTTTCATCAGGCTCCTCTGAGGATCCTGCAAAACCAAGTACCAGAAACTGTAGCACTAAGCCAACTTGCTAATGTGTTTGTGTATTAGCTTTCACTGTTTCCCCGGTACTTCACTCCTGTGCTCTGGGATCACTTCCCAAATAAACTGCTCTACATGGAATCATTTGTCTTAGGCTCTGTTTTGAGGGGAACTGAGTCTGAAACCCCTAGCTGCCTGGAATGCTCTGGCATTTTGTAAGAGTCACTCCTGCTTCTCATTCAGATCTTAAACTGATATGTACTCAAAGTGACCTTCCTTAACGACTAATCCAAAGTAGCAAGCCTCTGATATCAGATCACCCTTTTTGGATTCTCTGCATAGCATCTATCACTGATCTTTTTCTTTTTTAAAAAATGTACTTGTTAGTACCTTTGTCCTGGGCTAGAATGTCCCACACATGAGAGGAGGGACCTTGCCTATTTATTTCTTGTTATTTCTGTAGCACCTTAAATAGTGTCTGGCACACAGGAGGCACTGGAAAAATATTTCTTGATTGAATGAATGCTGAAATTTGATAATAAAACAAGATCCCAAATCAAGCCAGAATCCGAGCTAATAGACCTTTTGGAGAAAAAAATGCATATCTCAAATTTAAGTTTATTTAAAAATTACAAAAATGTCTCCACTCAAGTTGTCCTTGAAAAAAATTTAGAAGCAGCAATAATGATCTCGGTTAATTATAAGCAGTCTAGTGCAATTTATAAAATCGAGCAAAATTTGGATGTGTGTCTTATCCCTCTGTAGACACGGGACCCTTTTTTGAGGTCTCTTTCTTTAGGGTCTGGTAGCATCATGACTGGGACACTTTCCAAAGCCTTCTTCCTTTGGACTCTATGTAAAATAATTCTATAGACCCCTGTGATTGAGCTGCGAGCGTCTCTCCCTTGGTTATTTCGAATATGCTCTTCTGTAATGCCCAAATCCTCTAAAGTGCTTTTGACTTCATTTTCTTCTTCCTTAAGAGTGCCGGTTTCCGATAAATGTTTGGGATCCAGTTGGAAAGGTTCCAAAGGTGTAGGGTATGGCACCCCTTGCATCCATTCATCATTCATGATGCAGTCGATCCCGTACCTCTCCATGGGAATCTGCTGAAGGACTCCTCGGATGAGTCGGTGGCAGGGCTCTGACACGTGGGGCGGTACACTGTATGTGCCCTCAAGGATGCTCTTTTTTAGTTTGGTCACAGTTTCTGCCCGAAATGGCATGATGCCAGTCACCATGAAGTACAAAAGCACCCCCAAGGCCCAGATATCCACGTAAATGCCGATGTAGTGCTCGTCCCGGAAGAGTTCAGGTGCAGCATAGGGAGGAGACCCACAGAAAGTGTTCAGCATTTCACCTTTTTTACTTACTGTGCTGAATCCAAAATCGCCCACCTTCACACAAGTATTACTGGTATAGAATACATTTTCTGCTTTCAGATCTCTGTGAATAATTTGGTTTTCATGCTGTGGAAGAAGACATAGAGAACAGTCATTTTTACAGTAAAATGCCAAAATAAAAAATGTGTAAGTTGCTCTGAAACAGTGAGATAATGATGGTGGAATAACAAATTCAGTGAGGATCAACTTAAGTCGTGATAGCAAACCCTGTCATAACTTTTAGCCCAACGTAATGCCCACACCTCCCCAAATAGACCAAGTTCCTATTCTGTGTGGTAAGGGTTGGAGTCTGTTCCACACATGTGGACTGAGAAACTAACACCAGAAATAAGATCCAGATCTTACGAAACTACACATTCTGAAATACAATGAAACAGTAATCCTTAGTCGTTGAGGTCCTACATGGGTTTTTCTGGCTGATGGATCGTTTGACCAGGGCCAAGACCAGGAAAGCTTGGAGCCCTCCCCTAACTTTCCGGCCATGCTTTTTGGTGTAGACTCTTTTATCTTTACAGAATTCAGCAGGAGGGAGGTGGTTGCATTTGGCAAGGATCTAGCCACAGAACACACTGTGGATTGTGGGCACATGCCGCACTCCCACCCTTGCATCCTGAATCCAGACAGTCTTCAGAGGACCCTTGACCTGTTCAGTCCCAAGGGCTCTGGGAAAATGGCTTTGTGTTTGTCACCTTTCTTGATGGCCCTCCTGGAATAAGAATCCAGGCTTTGGAGGGGACAGTCTGGTCAATTCCAGGTTCAACTATACCAGTTGGGTACTGTGAATGTCAGTTTCCTTCTTCATAAAGTGGGATACTGATAACCATAGGCTGTGGTGAGAACTATATGTGATGCTAACTATATATGATGAGAACCGTGCTCAGCATGGTCTTGATATATTAAAAAACTCAATAAGATGTGGATCTATGGCTATGAAACACACTTCCTGTTTGCAAAGAGTTGGAGAGATGGCAGGGAGTAGAGCTGCTGAAGACTAACGTCTGTACCCTCTATTGCTGGATTCTCTTCTATTCTCCCACCAGGTTACTCTTCCAAGTAGAATGTGGAAGACTCTGCCCATCTGTTCTATTTCTTGGTATGGATCTGGCTTATTCTCTGGCCCTGGGAAAGCTCACCACAGCCCAAAGCCACTTAAATGATGACTGGTCATATATCACAGGTCTGAAACACCCACCACCACTACAGTCAAGTTCTTCTCCCTGGCTCACTTATTTTTCTTCCTCCTCTCCTTCCCTACTGCTATTTTGGGCCCTCTACATCATGAAATCCCTTGCAAATTCTTCCTCTTTTCCCCATTGCCAGCATGGACTGTTTTATTTGACTTTTTCAGTGCCTGGCATATAATGGGGTTCACTGTGGCTCACTGATCCCGTTCTTGCTCCCACAACCATGCAGGCCGAGAAGCGAATTACAAATAGCCTCTTAACTAATATAGACCCTAGACAAGTGTCTCTTTTCTGACAGATCCATTCAACTGGGATCTGAGTAAAGAGGGTGACTGACCAAAACTTTTGGTAGTAAAAGTGATAGTCAGGTCTGCAAGTCAGGTTCCTCCTGTATGGCCAGCAATATGGCCAAAAATAAGGAGGCAGCAAAAGAGCCAGTTCTTGGGGGAACT
>NW_012100209.1:5954764-5974820 GCF_000951045.1 Mandrillus leucophaeus | reverse complement strand
GGAAGGAAGGAAGGAAGGAAGGAAGGAAGGAAGGAAGGAAGGAAGGAAGGAAGGAAGCAGGGAGGGAAGGAGGGAAGGAAGGAACGAAGGAAAGAAGGAAGACAGAACCAAGTGTTAATCTACTGGGCACAGAGGCAATAAGAGCTAGAGGATCTTACTGAAGGCAAAAGATCAGTATTACTGATGTGAGATTAAAGAACATCTCTCTCTCACATACACACACATGGGGCGGGGGGTGGGAGAGAGAGAGAGAATGAACTGAGCTGGGCATGAAGTATGAATAGGATTTAGAATGTGAGATGTCATATGAGGGCATCCTAGACAGAAATAGGAAAGCAAAACGAAGAAGCAGTGAGGAGCCAGCTATCCAGACAGTGGAAGATGAGGTTGGAGAAATGGGTATGGCCAGGGAGTGGGCGATATTCATCAGCTGCTCCCAGTGAGTCCTGCCAACGTCTGCAGAAGCTAGAAGGTTGATGTGTAACTGGACATCCCTGGATATTGCTTCACAGGCAAGGAGCATGATCCCAGCCAGACTTCTGACTCTCAGAAGGGACTACTGTCTGCTTTGTAGGACAAAAGCCCTCTGGGACACTTGAGGCTTGGTAACCTAAAGCCCTGTTCTCCCAATGTCGGTGGAATGGGAACAAGGTTCTCACTCGTCACCCCTGCTCACCATGTGCTTTACGGCAGACACAATCTGGGAGAAGATGAGCTTGCTTTCTGGTTCAGAGAGCTTCCCCTCAGTGCTAATTTTTCCGAACAGCTCCCCACCCCCTGCATATTCCATCACCAAGTGCAGCTTGGATAGGGTCTCCACGACTTCGTAAAGGCGGATGATGTTGGGATGGTGCAGCTTTTCCATGCTGGAGATTTCTCGGGATAGTAGCCTCTGGGTTTTCTGGTCTAACTTGGTCTTGTCCAGGATCTTAATGGCCACCTTTTCTGCAAGGAAAAAAAGTAAAAAAACTGTGCCAGAATTCAAGAGGACCTGGATCAGCTCCTTTCCTTGACACATTCCCAAGCTCACAGAGCTCATCAGGGAATGACAAAGCAATGCTTGAGCCCAGCATCAGTGCCCTTCCCTTGGATCAGTGTGAGTCTTCCACACACAGGTTTTGATGCCAAATCCTACCTCCCAAGGAAAGTTTCCAGATAAAGTTAGAGCTCCTTTGCTAAGCCCGGAGGACACTTCTTGATGAGACCCAGCGCATCTCATCAACCTCACTGTCCATCATTCCTGTCCACCATCCTCAACACCCCACGCACCCTTTATTGCAGCGATTACAGAACTTTTTGTTGCTCCCTGAAAAGGTGCTGGACATTCATGCCTGGAAACTTTTCTCTACCTGGATCATTCTCTCTATCACTGCTTCCCTGTTCCTTACTCTTGTTCTTTACTCATCGATATAGTTTGGACATTTGTCCCCACCCAAATCTCATTGAAATGTAATCCCCACTGTTGGAGGTGGGGTCTGGTGGGAGGTGTTTGGGTCATGGGCGCCGATGTCTCACGAATGGCTTGGGCCATCTCCTTAGTGATAAGTGAGCTCTCGCTCTGAGTTCACATGAGATCTGGTTCTTTAAAAGTGATGGGATCTTGTGGCATGTTCCCCTGACTCTCGCTCCTGCTTTCACAGTGTGATGTGCCTTCCACCTTCCACCATGATTGGAGCTTCCTAAGGCCTCTATAGAAGCAGATGCCACCACGCTTCCTGTACAGCCAGCAGAGTCATGAGCTAATAAAACAGTTTTTTCTTATAAATTACTCAATTTTGGCTGGGTGCGGCGGCTCACGCCTGTAATCCCAGCACTTTGGGAGGCCAAGGTGGGAGGATCATGAGGTCAGGAGTTTGAGACCAGCCTGGCCAACATGGTGAAACCCCATCTCTACTAAAAATACAAAAATTAGACAGGCCCGGTGGCAGGTGCCTGTCATCCCAGCTACTCGGGAGGCTGAGGCAGGAGAATCGCTTGAACCTGGGGAGGCAGAGGTTGCAGTGAGCCAAGTTCGCGCCACTGCTCTCCAGTCTAGGTGACAAAGAAAGACTCCGTCTCAGAAAAAAAAAAATTACTCAATTTCAGGCATCTCTTTATAGAAATGCGAGAATGGCTTAATACACTCATCATTAACTCCTGAT
Source organism: Mandrillus leucophaeus (assembly GCF_000951045.1). Lineage (NCBI taxonomy): Eukaryota > Metazoa > Chordata > Mammalia > Primates > Cercopithecidae > Mandrillus > Mandrillus leucophaeus. The sequence continues at coordinate 5,972,679 of NW_012100209.1, read as the reverse complement.
GATCCTTCAAGGTGAGCCTCAGAATGAACCTCTTCAGGAAGCCTCTGTAACACTTGTCCTAGGATGAACGTGATGTTCAGATTCTGTGCATTTGGAGCTCTAATGTACTGTAATCTCAGCTAACTGGTCTGTAGATGTCAACTCCCTTGTTTATCTCCCTCTCTTGCCCCATTCCCAACATGAACTGTTTTAATTCACTCTCAGTGCCTGGCATATAATGTCATGTACACGACGCACCAGTACCCAGTGTTGACAGAGTGCTGGTGAGACCAGGAGGAAATCAACACTGCAATGTGCTGCTGGTGGGAGCATTAGTTGGTACAATGGTTCTGGACTGTACTTTGGTATTATGTATTGAAATGCTAAAAAACGGTTGCACCCTGGGACCCAACCACTTCACCTTTGGCAATCTTAAAGAATCTGATGCATGTACAAGGATGTGTGTATAAAAAGACTTCTGTGATATTGGGAATAGCTTAAGTATCCAGCAAGAGAGATACTTAAAGTGTGGTACATCTAATTTTATAATGGCACACCATGAAGCTATCAAAAATAATGATGCTAACTAATTTATTAATATGAAAAGGTGTTCAATATACAAGTGAGGAAAAATACAAATACACGTTTGCATAGATAAAAATCTGGTAGCATATTTACCAAAATGTTTAGAATAGAGATTTTCTAATTGGCAGATCACAGATGGTTTTCCTTTCAATTTAGTTTTGCTTATTTGTATTTTCTATTTTTTTGTCATGAATATAGACTTATTGTGTAATGAAAATGATTAATGTTAGAAAATGAATGAATCTTGACTACAAGTGAAACATCATTCATTTTTTGTTTTGATTCAAACTGTACCGGACTTTGAATTAGATAACAAAGAGGTTACCCGGTCAGTAAACAGACAGAACAGGATCCCAAAGTACCTGTTTGACCTACTTACAAAATAACTGCTTTAAAGAACTTTGGCACTGTGATTATTAGCACGAAAATAGATACAGCTAGTTTAAAATAGGAGTGTTATTGGTCTATTAAAGTAGGTCCACTGGGGCTTCTGGAATGGAAAAGGGTTCACTGGTGTCTGCTGAGCCAGCCCTTCATCGCAGGAGGCAATACTGAACGGCAGGAGGGCGGCTCTACGAGAGCAGGAGTAGAATGTTTGCTCTGGGGTTTGAATAAGCTCAGTTGGCAATCAGCCCCAGAAAAAAGAACCTGCAATGGCAATCCTGGGGCACTTTTCTTCCCTTTCTTTTCTACTTTTCAGCCTTTAGGATTAAGAGTTCCTTTACCTGTTTATCTGAAACAGAAACCTGGTTTTGTGTAACCTGTTGGGTAAGCTGTTGTTTTAAGGGCTAGAATAATGAATTCCATCCTTCAATTTCCTGTAGAAGAACCCCCCTGCTTCTCCTCAGTTCTCCCATCACATACTCAGGTGTCAGTTAAGGTATCATCATTCTGCTGCCCTCTCCTCCCTGTGGCCACCATACACCATTCTATCCACAGTAGTGTTCAAGAATCAGGTGGTGGGTGTCAGGCTGCAATCACAAATCTCCCTTTAGCACCATCCTAATTTTCTTTTTCTCTTTTCCTTTCATGGTTCTTAGTAAAGGCTTCCCTCCCAGAGCCAGGTCTAGAGTGTGGCAGGAGAGGCATTGTAAGGGTGAAAGCTTCCTTAAATCCTCTGCCGTAGGTGCCCCGATGGCCTCACCTCATGTGCAATCACCCTACAGGCAGGCCTCATAGCACAAATGTATGATCATACTAAACACTTTAGAAGCCCTGGTATTCCACATTGTCACTAAGTGGTAGAAACTGCTATTCCATGAAGAGCTAGATCTCTAAATCTGCTCTTTCAATAAATGTTCACTAAGCACCTACTATAAATCAGGCAGTGAAAAAGATCAACACTGTTCTCACAGTCCAATGACAGAAAGACTGAAAAAAAAAAATCCCTTCTTACAAGTATAGCACCTATTAGGAAGAGGTACAGACACAGAATGGAAAGGCACTATCTGGGTAAGGGCACTTAGGTTGTGACCAGGAAGTGAGGAGAGAGGCCTCATACTTGGCCCAGGAGCTTGGCAAGTATGCTGCCCAGCCGAGACATAAGGTGTGTGCTTGAGGACCCCACTGTTCTGGAAAAGCAGAATGAGGAGGAGTGGCCCCAGATCAGCCTGGTAGTAGGTAAAGGTCAGATAAGCCAGGAGATTGACTTAGAAATGCAGGCTTTAACTATAGGGCAATGAGAAAATCTAGCAAGGTTTTAAGAGAGAGGGTTGTAATCTGAGTCCCATTTAAGAAGAGCACTCTGGGCTGGGTGTGATGGCTCACACCTGTAATCCCAGCACTTTGGGTGGCCGAGGCGTGTGGATCATGAAGTCAAGAGTTCAAGACCAGCCTAGTCAAGATGGTGAAATTGAAACCTTGCCTCTACTAAAAATACAAAAAATTAGCCGGGCACAGTGGCAGCTGCCCATACTCCTGGCTACTTGCAAGGCTGAGGCAGGAGAATTGCTTGAACCCAGGGGGCAGAGGTTGCAGTGAGCCGAGATTGCGCCACTGCACTCTAGCCTGGGTGACAGAGTGAGACTCTGTCTCAAAAAAAATAAAATAAAATAAAAGGCACTCTGGCAGGGTATGAGAAGTGCGGAGAGGAGCAGCAAGCCTGGGAGCAAGTGGGGTCTAGGAGGGGATGATAGAATGATAGAAATCCCAGAGAGAGGATGCTGTAGGTGGTGCAAGCGGAGAGAGAGTAAAGCAGACAGATGGGAGAGGCCAGCCATGCCCTTTCTCCAAATCTGATGAGAAGTCTGACACAGGACCTACCTAGCAGGCAACACATTCTTTAAACCATGACTCCCAGTGCCAGGGTGGTAATAGCAAAGCAAGATAATTGTATGCAACAGGGAGTCACTGGTGATGGTGAATCCTTAAGAGTAGCTGCCCCAGTGGAAGCGGTGGCTCTACTCAAGGCCACACTATTTGGTTACTATTTGGAATGCAGGCTCAGTGTTGTCAAACCTTCTTCTGATTTCTTTTCAAGAGAAGCCAGACATCTGAAATTTTATGCAAAATCTTCCCATTATTAAGTGTCGACAACTAATTCAAATTTCAAAACCTAGATTAGACCAAGCAAAATACATCTACAGGACCAAGGGGACAAAGGGAAGGGAGCAGATATTAAAACCTAGGAAGACAGTGTTGTGTAGAGGGAAGCTGAGGCTTTCCTTCTAGACACACAAGTTTCCTGAGTCAGCCTTACAGTGAGGGGCTGGGGGAATAAGATTAGGCCCTCTCTCTCCTTCCTTCCCCTGCAAGGGCTCCCTAGAGATCAAAGTCAACTGGAACCCAGAGGACTAAGGAGATTTGTTGTAGTCTTGGGCTAAGAACAGAATGAAGACGGGTGGAGAGTAGATCTGGAGGGGCAGATAGAAAATATCAGGTACAGTGGGCTTAGAAGGGAAAGTGTCAGGGGCATTGGGGGCATAGAACAGGTGGAGGTACCCTTGGTCTGGGGGTTAGGGAAGACTTTTAACACTGTCTCTGGAGTTCAAGAGTTAGCTAGAGAAAAGTAGGGAGAGGTTCTAAAAAGAGAGATGGGTAAGACAGAAGATCTTGAGGTAAGAAAGACCTGAAACATTAGGGTTATGGTCTACAAGCTTTTTTGATTGTCTTCCTTTGTCAATAAAACATTTTTTTAATATTCAACATCATTAGTTGTTTTATGAATAATAGCTCCAAACTGGAAATAATCTACATGTCCTCAGCTGGTGAATGGTTAAGCAAATTGTGGTACCTTCATCTGTGGAATACCACTCAGCAATAAAAATGAACCAACTATTGATACAATAGCTTAGATGAATTGCCCAAGAAGTATGGTGAGTGAAAAATGCCAATCCTAAAAGGTTACTACTGCATGATTTCTTGTACATAATTTTCTTGAAATGACAACATTATAGAAATGGAGAACAGATTAGTGGCTGGCAGGAGTCAGGAACAGGGTATGGGGGTTAGGAGGTGACTGTAGAAGAGCCACTTGAAGTGCCCTTGTAATAATGGACTTGTCCTGTATCTTTACTGTGGTGGTGAATATAACAACTTATTTATGTGATAACATTCCATAGAGTTAAAATACATACACACGCATGAATACAAGAACTGGGAAAATCTTAATAAGATCAGTGAATTAAATCAATATTAATATCAAGGTTATGATCATAGTTTTGAAAGATGCAAGTTTGTGTGAAACTGGGTAAATGGTTCATGTGGTCTCTGTACATATTCTTACAACTGCATGTGCATAATAAAACATTTTTGAGCACTACTCTAATATATGTATATGTATTTATAAAGTGTATCCATGTACTACTGGTTTACACATTTTCAATATATATAATCACAGAAATTAAAAATATATAATCACAAATAAATACAGAAGGAAGTTCTAATATTTTTTCCCTCATCCCAGTGAATCATCTTGGGCATCCTCTGGGGGTATATGCACCCTCAGAGATGACTGACTTTGAAGAATTGAAAGAAGAGAGTAGGGCTGCCATATGGGGAAGAAGGAAAAATATAAGCCAAAAAAGAGGCAGGAGAGTTGGCCATAGCCAAGGTATTGTGAGTCATTTCACATTAAGGGCAGTAAGAAGCTGTTGGAAACTTGTAAGCAGGGAGTTACATGATCAGGCTTGCAATTTCTGAAACATCACCTCTGGCTGCTATGGGGGAAATGATATAAACATGAAGACAAATTACAGTAGCTTAATCCAATGAGGAAAGGAGGAGATATTTAGGAGGTGAAATAAATAGGACTTGGTGTTTGGGTGTTAGGGGTTGAGGAAAAGGTCAAGGTTTCTCAGTTGAGCAACTGAGAGGCTGGTGACATTCACTGGAGGAGGATCTCTATTAATGTTATAATGCCTTTGGGCACTCCCTAAGTTCCCCTGTCTCTCTCCCAGGTTGTTGTGTTCACTTTGCTAAACCATGACTCTGGTTAAATCCAGCTTCCCACTGCTCTCTGCCTGCACCCATGCTGTTGAATATAATGGCTTGTCTCACTTTGAATTTCTGATCACTAACCTCAGGTGGCCCTTTAAAGCTCCTGGCAGACATTCTTTCCCTAGTCCAATAAACCTCACACACTTTTGGATAACTCTTTCATGGCTTCTTTTCTCTCATCAAGTCTCTAATGCCTTCTTCCACTCCTCACTCATAGCTAGTAACCTTGCTTCCTACTTTATTGAGTAAAGTAAGCAATAGAGGAGAATTTCCTCAAGTCCTTCCCACCATGTCTTCTAACCTACCTGAATCTGTCGTCCTTCCTTTTACTTTGGATAAACAATTCCTACTCTTATCTAAGGCCTAGTTAAGACTCCTTTATATGTTGAATAGATTCCATCTGCTCTCATATACTAAAGAGCAGCCCTCCAAAAATGTTTTTTTTTCTTCTCTCCTGCATCATTGATTTTCTCTTCCCACTGTATTGTTTCCATCATCACACATTTATGCCATTGATAAAAAATCTTCCCCTCAGCAGAAATCTTACAAGCCAGAAGGGATTAGAGTCCAATCTTTAGTCTCCTTAAACAGAATAAGTGTCAGTCAAGAATTTTGTATCCAGCAAAACTAAGTTTCATAAATGAAGGAGAAATAAAGTCTTTTCCAGACAAGCAAATGATGAAGGAATTTGTCACTACCAGACCAGTCATACACAAAATTCTAAAAGGAGTTCTAAATTTTGAAAGTCGACATGCATCAGAATAGAACCTCTTGAAAGCATAAAACTCACAGGACCTATAAAACAAGAACACACACACACACACACACACACACACATACACACACACACAAAAGGATCCATGATGACTAGAATTGTACCTTACATCTCAATGTTAATATTAAACATAAATGGCATAAACGTTCCACTTAAAACATATAGATTGACAGAATGGATAAAATATCACAAACCAAATATCTGCTGTCTTCAAGAGATTCATCTAATGCATAAGGATTCACATAAACTCAAGGTAAACGGGTGGAAAAAGATGTTCTGTGTATATGGAAACCAAAGGCCAGTAGAAGTAGCTATTCTTTTCTTTCTTTCTTTCTTTCTTTTTTTTTTTTTTTTTTTGAGATGAAGTCTCACTTTGTTGCCCAGGCTGGAGTGCAAGGTGCAATCTTGGCTCACTGCAACCTCTGTCTCCCAGGTTCAAGCAATTCTCCTGCCTCAGCCTCCTGAGTAGCTGGGATTACAAGTGCCCACCACCATGCCTGGCTAATTTTTTTGTAAATTTAGTAGAGATGGGATTTCACCATCTTTGTCAGGCTGGTCTTGAACTCCTGACCTCAGGTAATCTACCTGCCTCAGCCTTCCAAAGTGCTGGGATTTACAGGCATGAGCCACCGTGCCTGGCTAGGAGTAACTATTCTTATATCAAATAAAACAGACTTTAAACCAACGACAGTTAAAAAAGAAAAAGACAAAGAAGGTCATTATAAAACCACCTTTGCAAAAATTATGTCACTGAGAGAATTATGGCAGTGGGGGAGAACTGATCTACCAACCTCCCTCTTGCCTTTAGCCTTCAAGCTGCCTTAATTATTCCTGGGCTTAGGCTTGGCTAGCTTTGGGAGACATTTAATTTGTAGTTTAAATGATAATAATCTTTCCCAAAACTCAACCACCTTTGTAAAGCTAATGAGAGACCATCAGACTTAGGAGGAGGAGAAGAGCCTGAAATCTGCTAAGGTGTGGATATAAATGATTGCCAGCCATTATTCCAGAGATCACAAGATATACAACTCCCCCAATTACTCATGCAGATAACATCACTGTTATAGAACCTAAGTTAGCCTTTTGAGATATCTTTTCAGGTTTTTTGCATGTCTGACACAGATGGCTTCACTTGGACCCATATGGACCCACCAACCACTCCTGTGGTCCCACAGAAATGACTCAGCATAAGAGGACAGCTTCAACTGTGATTTCATCTCCAACCCAAACAATTAGCAGTAAGCCCCTCGTCTGGTCAGCCCAATCCCTTCCCCCAAACTGTCTTTGAAAAACCCCTAATGTACAAGCCTTTGATGAGATTGATTTGAGTAATAACTCCATCCTGGTTTGACCACATGGCATGGCTGGCCTTGCATCAATTAAACTCTTTCTTCACCACAATGCCATGAACTGATTTTGCTTGTGCAGTGGGCAGAAAGAACCTGTTAGGTGGTTACAAGTATATAATGATAAAAGGATTAATCTGACAAGAGAATATTGTAATCTAAAATATATGTGTACCTAACTATGGAGCTCCAAAATTCATAAAACAATTACTACTAGACCTAAAGAAAGATATAATGAGCAACACAATAATAGTGGGATACTTCAAGACCCCACTGACAGCACTAGACAGACCATTGAGGCAGAAAGTCAACAAAGAAACAATGGACTTAAACAATAGTCTAAAACAAATAGACCTAACAGATATTTACAGAACATCTGACCCAAGAACTATAGAATATACTTTCTTCTCATCAGCACATGGAATATACTACAAGATAGACCATATGATTGGCTACAAAACAAGTATCAATAATTTTTAAAAATCAAAATCATATCAAGAATCTTCTCAGACCACAGTAGGATAAAACTAGAAACCAACTCCAAAAGGAATTCTCAAAACTATACAAATACATGGAAATTAAACCATCTGCTCCTGTTTAATTTTGGGGTTAACAATGAATCAAGATGAAAATTTAAAAATTACTTGAAATGAATGATAATATGACACAGTTATCAAAACTTCTGAGATACAGCAAAAGTGGTGCTAAGAAGAAAGTTGATAGCACTAAATGCCTACATCAAAAAGTCTGAAAGGTCACAACTTGACACCCTAACTCTGCACCTCAAGGAACTAAATAAGCAGGAACAAAAGAAACCCAAAGCTAGAGAAGAAAAGAAATAACAAAGACCAGAGCAGAAATAAATGAAATTAAAACAAAAATATTACACAAGATTAGTAAAACAAAAAGCTGGTTCTTTGAAAAGATAAACAAAATTGGTAGACGATTAACTACATTAACTAAGGAGACAGAAGTTTTGAATAAGTTCAATTAGAAATGAAAATAGAGACATTACAACCAATGCCACAGAAATACAAAAGATCATTTGAGATTACTATGAACACCTCTATTCACACAAACTAAAAAACAGAAGAAATGGATAAATTCCTGGAAATTTACAACCCTCCCAGATTAAATCAGGAAGAAATAGAAATCCTGAACAGACCAAATAACAAGCAGTGAGACTGAATAAGTAAAATTTACTGATTAAAATTGCCAGCAACAAAAAAGCCTAGGGCCAGATGGATTCATAGCTGAATTCTACCAGACAGTCAAAGAAGAATTGGAACCAATCTTACTGAAACTATTCAAAAAGATTGAGAAAGACAGAATCCTCCCAAACTCATTCTATAAAGCCAGTATCACCCTGTGCCAAACCCAGGAAATGACATAACAAAAAAGAAAACTACAGATCAATATTCCTGACAAACATAGATGCAAAAGTCCTCAAGAAAATACCAGCAAACAGAATCCAACAGCAAATCAAAAAGATAATACATCATGATCAAATGGGCTTTGTCCCAGAGACAGAGGGAAGGTTTAACATATGCAAGTCATGGGGAAGGTTCAAAGATAGCCGAATAGGAACAGCTCCAGTCTACAGCTCCCAGCATAAGAGATGCAGAAGATGGGTGATTTCTACATTTCCAACTGAGGTACCAGGTTAATCTCATGGGGCTTGTGGGACAGTGGGTGCAGCCCACAGAATGTGAGCCAAAGCAGGGCGGGGCATCACCTCATCCAGGAAGTGCAAGGGGTCAGGGAATTCCCTTTCCTAGCCAAGGGAAGCCATGACAGATGGTACCTGGAAAATCGGGACACTCCCACCCTAATACTGCACTTTTCCAACGGTCTTAGCAAATGGCACACCAGGAGATTATATCCTGTGCCTGGCTCAGAGGGTCCCATGCCCACGGAGCCTCACTCACTTCTAGCACAGCAGTCAGATTGAACTGAAAGGCAGCAGTGAGGCTGGGAGAGGGGCATCCACTATTGCTGAGGCTTGACTAGGTAAACAAAGCAGCTGGGAAGCTTGAACTAGGTGCAGCCCATCGAAGCTCCAGGAGGCCTGCCTGCCTCTGTAGACTCCACCTCTGGGGGCAGGGCATAGGTGAACAAAAGCCAGCAGAAACTTCTGCAGACTTAAACATCCCTGTCTGACAGCTTTGAAGAGAGTAGTGGGTCTCCCAGCACAGAGTTTGAGATCTGAGAATGGACAGACTGCCTCCCCAAGTGGGTCCCTGAACCCAAATGACCTAACTGGGAGACACCTCCAAGTAGGGGCCAACTGATGCCCCACACAGCCAGGTGCTGCTCTGAGAAGAAGCTTCCAGAGGAAGGATCAGGCAGCAACATTTGCTATTCTGCAATATTTGCTGTTCTGCAGCCTCCACTGGTGATACCCAGGAAAACAGGTCAGAAGTAGACCTTCAGCAAACTCTAAAAGACCTGCAGCTGAGGGTCCTGACTGTTAGAAGGAAAACTAACAAACAAAGGACATCCACAACAAAACCCCATCTGTACGTCACCATCATCAAAGACCAAAGGTAGATAAAACCACAAAGATGGGGAGAAACCAGAGCAGAAAACCTGAAAATTCTAAGAATCAGAGTGCCTCTTCCCCTTCAAAGGAATTCAGCTCCTTGCCAGCAATGGAACAAAGCTGGATGGAGAATGACCTTGACAAGTTGAGAGAAGAAGGCTTCAGACAATCAGTAATAAGAAACTTCTGATTGGATGTTCAAATCCATCAGAAAGAAGCTAAAAACCTTGAAAAAAGATTAGACAAATGGCTAACTAGAATAAGCAGCATAGAGAAGACCTTAAATGACCTGATGGAGTTAAAACCACAGCATGAGAACTATGTGATGCATGCACAAGCTTCAGTAGCTGATTCGATCAAGTGGAAGAAAGGGTATCAGTGATTGAAGATCAAATAAATGAAATGAAGCGAGAAGAGAAGTTTAGAGAAAAAAGAGTAAAAAGAAATGAACAAAGCCTCCAAGAAATATGAGTCTATATGAAAAGACCAAATCTACATCTGATTGGTGTACCTGAAAGTGACAGGGAGAACAGAACCAAGTTGGCAAACACTCTTCAGGATATTATCCAGGAGAACTTCCCCAACATAGCAAGGCAGGCCAACATTCAAATTCAGGAAATACAGAGAATGCCACAAAGATACTCCTCAAGAAGAGCAACTCCAAGACTCACAATTGTCAGATTCATCAAAGCTGAAATGAAGGAAAAAATGATAAGGGCAGCCAGAGAGAAGGGTTGGGTTATCCACAAAGGGAAGTAGGGAAGCCCATCAGACTAACAGCAGATTTCTTGGCAGAAACTCTACAAGCCAGAAGAGAGTGGGGGCCAATATTCAACATTCTTAAAGAAAAGAATTTCCAACCCAGTGTTGGGAGCAAACCCCCCAAAATCCAGCCAGGAAGTTTAACTGGCCCCAAAACTGGCCATAAACAAAATCTCTGCAGCACTGTAACACGTTCGTAATGGCCCTAACACCCAAGCTGGAAGGTTGTGGGTTTATGGGAATGAGGGCAAGGAACACGTGGTCTGCCCAGGGCAGAAAACCGCTTAAAGGCATTCTTAAGCCACAAGCAATAGCATGAGCAATCTGTGTCTTAAGAATGTATTCCTGCTGCAGTTAACTAGCCCAACCTATTCCATTCATTTGGTCCATCCCTTCATTTCCCATAAAGGATACTTTTAGTTAATTTAGTATCTATAGAAACAATGCTAATGACTGGTTTGCTGTTAATAAATATGTGGGTAAATCTCTGTTTGGGGCTCTCAGCTCTGAAGGCTGTGAGACCCCTGATTTCCCACTTCAAACCTCTATATTTCTGTTTGTGTTCTTTAATTCCTCCAGCACCACTGGGTTAGGGTCTCCCTGACCAAGCTGGTCTCAGCAAGTGGTGTCCATTCATGGGAGCTCGAATACAGGTCGAAGGGTTGCTGGAGTGACAGTTGGAATGGAAAACTGGCTGGAGGACACCTGAGTATTCTTAAAGCAATCCCCGTGGTGAGTAAGAACGGGAGCTCAGAAGTGTCAGGGTAACAATGGGACAGGCTTGGGGTCTGGTTCTTTTCACCTTGGAACTTTTTCACACTGATGAGGAGGATGGAGAGTATAGAAAAGTAACAGAAGAGGTTACAGAGCATGTTTATTTGCCAGCTAAAGCTAAAGTGGCAAAGGAAGGACAGGTTCATCCCTACCCTTCTGCACCCCCTCATTAATATTTTGAAGAAAATGACCCCCCAGATATTTCTTTTCCAGAGGACACTGAGCAAAAAGTCATTGCCCTAGTGACTGTTCAAGCAGCGCCTCAAGCGATGGCTCTTAGTTCTATTCAGGCAGGAACTCAGCAAGCTAGACAAGAGGGTGATTTAGAGGCTTGGCAGTTCGTGTTAGAATACACCCCCCAGATCAACAGAGAAATATTACATCTACATTTGAGCCTTTTCCTTTTAAATTACCAAAGAATTAAAACAAGCAATAAGTCAGTATGGATCATGTTCTCCTTTTGTCATGGGACTGTTAAAGAATGTTACTGTTTCCAGTCAGATGATTCCTACTGACTGGGATGCTCTTATTCGAGCTTGTCTAACTCCTGCTCAGTTCTTACAGTTTAAAACATGGTGGGCAGATGAAGCTTCCATTCAGGCTGGTCACAATGCCCAGGCCTAACCTCAAATTAATATAACTGCACACCAGCTTTTGGGGGTTGGCGGCTGGGCTGGTTTAGATGCAACACTGGTCATGCAGGATGATGCCATAGAACAGCTTAGAGGGGTGTGCATTAGAGCTTGGGAAAAAAAATCACTTCAGGTGGGGAACAATACCCTTCCTTTAGTGCTATAAAACAGAGACCAAGAGAACTATATGTTGATTTTATAGCTCAGTTACAAGAGCCTCTTAAAAAGATGATTGCAGATTCGGCTGCTCAGGATATAGTGCTGCAGTTATTAGCTTTCGACAATGCTAATCCCGATTGCCAGGCTGCTCTGCAACCTAGTAGAGGGAAAGAACATTTAGTTGATAATGTTCTGTGATGGTATCGCAGGTAATCTGCATATTGCTACTTTGTTGGCACAGGCAATGGCAGGACTGAGAGTGAATAAAGGAAATACTCCATTTCCTGGAGTTCATTTTAACTGTGGGAAACATGGTCATACTAAAAAAGAATGTAGAAAAAATCAGCAAGTCAGGCTGCCGGATAGGGGAAAAAAGAATACTGTTGAGCCTGAAATATGTCCAAAATGTAAAAAAGGAAAATATTGGGCTAATCAGTGTCACTCTAAGTTTGCTAAAGAAGGGAACTCAATTTCAGGAAATGCATGAGGGGCCTGTCCCAGGCCCCGTTCTAAAGCAGGGCATTTCCAGCTCAGGCCATTCCCTCACCCCTGTACAATGTCTGTCCCCTGCCACAGCCAGTAGTGCCACAGTAGATTTATGCTGCACAAAAGCTGTGAGCCTTCTGCTTGGGGAACCCCCGCAAAAGGTCCCAACAGAAGTCTGTGGACCCTTGCCAGTGGGGACAATAGGATTAATTTTAGGAAGGTCTAGTTTAAGTTTAAAAGGCATACAAATACATACAGGAATCACTGATTGAGATTATAATGGGGAAATTCAAATTGTTATATCTACTTCTGTTCTCTGAAAAGCAGAGCCAGGAAAGCACATAGCACAGCTCCTGGTTGTGTCATATGTGGGAACAGGAAAAAGTGAAATCAAACGAACAGGTGGATTTGGAAACACAAATAAACAAGGCAAAGCAGCTTATTGGGTAAATCAAATTACTGATAAATGTCCTACCTGTGAAATAACTAGTCAAGGAAAGAAATTTAAAGGTTTGGTAGATACAGGAGTGGACATTTCAATTATTTCTCTACAGCACTGGCCATCCACGTGGCCAATTCAACCCACTCAATTTAACATAGTTGGAGTTGGTATAGCTGCTGAACTATATCAAAGTAGTTATATTTTGCACTGTGAGGGGCCCGACAGACAACCTGGGACTATTCAACCAATTATAACTTCTGTACCTATAAATGTATGGGGAAGAGATTTATCACAATAATGGGGAGCAAAAGTTCTAATTCCAGAACAATTATACAGCCCTCAGTCAACATACAATGCATGAAACGGGGTATGTCCCTGGTATGGGACTAGAAAAAAATTTGCAAGGTTTGGAAGAACTGCTTCAAGTGGAAAAACAAAGTTCCCACCCAAGATTAGGAAATAATTTTTGATGGTGGTCATTGTTAAGCCTCCAGAACCTATACCTTTAAAACGGTTAACAGATAAGCCAATTCGGATAGAACAATGGCCGCTAAGTAAAGAAAAACTGGAGGGTTTAGAGAAATTAGTTGCTGAACAATTAGAAAATGGGCACATAGCTCCTACATTTTCCCCTTGGAATTCTTCAGTTTTCGTAATTAAGAAAAAATCAGGTAAATGGAGAATGTTAACTGACTTAAGAGCTATCAATTCATTAAACAACCTATGGGAGCATTACAGCCAGGATTGCCTTCTCCTGCTATAATTCCAAAAAATTGGCTTTTAATAGTCATAGATTTAAAAGACTGTTTCTTTACTATCCCTTTAACTGAGCAAGACTATGAACAGTTTGCATTTACAATTCCTGCAGTAAACAACATGCAGCCTGCTAAGCGTTATCATTGGAAAGTGTTGCCACAGGGCATGTTAAAGAGTCCAACTATTTGCCAGATTTTTGTGGGGCAAGCAATTGAACCTACTCGTAAAAAATTTTCACAGTGCTACATTATTCACTATACCGATGATATATTTTGTGCTGCCCCTACTCGAGAAATATTACTCCCATGTTATGATCACTTGCAATATTCAATTTCTTGCGCTGGTTTAATTATAGCTCCTAACAAAATTCAGACTACTACTCCTTACTCCTACTTGGGGACCTTAGTAAATGACACTACCATTGTGTCACAGAAAGTAATCATACGTAGGGATAAATTAAAAACATTAAATGATTTTCAAAAATTACTAGGGGATATTAATTGGATATGACCTGCTCTAGGCATTACTACCTATGCCATGAGTAATCTGTTTTCTATCCTTAGAGGAAATCCTAGTCTAGCCCTCGGCAATTAACAAAAGAGGTGGAGGCAGAATTACAACTGATTGAGAAGCAAGTCCATAAAGCTCAGATAAATACAATAGATCTAGAGAAGACTCTAGATTTGCTAATTTTTTCAACTCAGCATTCACCTACTGGTGTTATTGCCCAAGAACAGGACTTAGTGGAGTGGCTTTTTCTTCCACATACTACACAGACTTTAACTCCTTATTTAGATCAAATCACTACCATGATAGGGATTGGGAGAACTCAGATTGCTAAATTACATGGATATGATCCTGGAAAAATTATTGTCCTTCTCACGAAGGCACAAATATAGCAAGCTTTTATAAATAGTCTTACTTGGCAAACCCATGTAGCTGACTTTGTGGGTATTCTCGATAATCATTTTCCTAAAATGAAGCTGTTTCCATTTTTGAAATTAACTAATTGGATTCTCCCTAAATTAACTAAATTTAAACCAATTGAAGGTGCTAAGAATATTTTTACAGATGGGTCCAGTAATGGTAAACCTTCTTATTCTAGCTCAAAAAATAAAGTTTTTCAGACGCCCTATACTTCAGCTCAAAAAGCAGAGCTTGTAGCTGTAATTGAGGTATTGACTGCTTTTGATATGCCTATTAATGTGATTTCTGATTCTTCATATGTGGTTCACTCTACACAGTTAATTGAAAATTCTGGGTTACGATTTCATACAGATAAACAACTGATGATTTTACCCAATTGCAAACAGCAGTTAGGAGTAGAATGCATCCTTTTTACATCACTCACATTAGAGTTCATACACCTCTTCCAGGACCTTTGACTGAAGGGAATCAAATGGCTGATGGCCTAGTTGCTAATGCAATATCTAATGCTAGACACTTTCACAATTTAACCCATGTTACTGCCTCTGGTCTCAAAAACAGACACAGCATTACCTGGAAAGAAGCTAAAGCTATTATCCAGTGATGCCCAACTTGCCAAACGGTACATTCCTCATCTTTTACAGGAGGAGTTAATCCTCAAGGACTGGAACCTAACTCTAATTGGCAAATGGATGTCACACATGTTCCCTCGTTTGGGAGACTAGCTTATGTACATGTATCTGTGGACACTTTTCTCATTTTGTCTGGGCTACATGCCAAACAGGAGAGTCTTCCACCTGGGTTAAACGTCACCTTTTGCAGTGTGTTGTGGTGATGGGCATTCCAGCTTCTATTAAAACAGATAATGCCCCAGGCTATACTAGCCAAGCTCTAGCTACATTTTTCTCTATGTGGAATGTTAAACACATTACTGGTATCCTATACAACTCTCAAGAACAAACCATAGTGGAAAGAATGAATCTCTCCCTAAAGCAGCAGTTGCAAAAGCAGAAAGGGAGAGATAGAGAATATGGAACCCCATAAATGCAACTGAACCCAGCACTATTAACTTTAAATTTTTTGAGCCTGCCCAAAGGCCAGACGTTATCAGCAGCTGAAGAGCATCTACAGAAACCAGGTGCAAAGACAGAAACAGAACAACTGATTTGGTGGAGAGATCTGGTAACAAAAAGTTGGGAAATAGGTAAAATAATAACTTGGGGTAGAGGTTATGCTTGTGTTTCTCCAGGCCAAAATCAACAGCCAATTTGGATATCTGAAAACTTATCATGAGCCAGATGACGAGGAAGAGACTCCGAGAGGATCCCAAGGACCCCCCGGGTGCAGCCATGTCAAGGCTGATGCTTAAGAGGACCCCAACTGTCACGAGCAACACCCGTTGAACACAGCCACCCACCTGGGGGCAGATCAAGAAGTTGTCACAGATGGCAGAAGAAAACCTGAGGAAAGCAGGACAACCAGTCACAATGAATAATTTAATGGTAGCTATGATAGTGGTTATCACCACTGCCATGAGTATTTGTTCAATAAGGGTTGGTAATAATGCCTGGATGCAATCACTCCATGACACAGTTACACATGCTTTCTGATCTCAGTATTTACCATAATAAATCTGTTCCTATAATTGAGGCATACTGCCCTCAAAAACCTATTTGTAAACAAGATTGGACCCAATTAGAAAACATGAGCATACTTGTTTAGGAAGATTGCTTTGCAGAACAGGCAGAGGTGCTGCACAATGATTCCTATGGAATCATTATTAATTGGTCCCCTAAGGGGATGTTTAGCTTGAATTGCACCTCTCAGTCTGCGTGCCACAGTCGCACTGTATTCAGATGAGCTGAACAAAATGGTCAGATGGTAGAAATGATAAGAAGTACGGCAAAAGTTCCTATTATCTGGAACTATGGCAGTATAGTGACACCTCAATCTCAAATAATATGGCCTGCTCTAGGAGCTTAACATAAGGATTTGTGGAAACTATTAAATACTCTTAATAAGATCAAAATTTGGGAAAGAATAAAAAAGCATCTAGAAGGACACTCTACAAACTTGTTTTTGGATATAGCAAAATTAAAAGAACAAACATTTAAAGCCTCTGAGGCACACCTGACCCTAATGCCAGGAACTGGAGTGCTTAAAGGAGCTGCAGACAAATTAGCAGGTAGTAACCCACTAAAATGGATAAAAACACTTGGAAGCTCTGTGATTTCAATGATGACTGTGCTTTTAATCTAAGTTGTTTTTCTTTGTATAGTCTGCAGATGTGGATCCTGACTCCTGCGAGAAGTAACTCACTGTGACAAAGTTGCCCTTCGTTTTATCTCTTTGCAAATCAGAGAAGAGGGACATGTTGGGAGCAAGCCCCCCAAAATCTAGCCATAAACTGGCTCCAAAACTGGCCATAAACAAAATCTCTGCAGCACTGTAACATGTTCATAATGGCCCTAATGCCCAAGCTGGAAGGTTGTGGGTTTACGGGGAATGACGGCAAGGAACACTAGGCCCGCCCAGGGCATAAAACTGCTTAAAGGCATTCTTAAGCCACAAACAATAGCATGAGTGAACTGTGTCTTAAGGGCATGATCCTGCCGCAGTTGACTAGCCCAATCTATTCCTTTAATTTGGCCCATCCCTTCATTTCCCATAAAGGATACTTTTAGCTAATTTAATATCTCACAATGCTAATGACTGGTTTGCTGTTAATAAATATGTGAGTAAAACAATGCTAATGACTGGTTTGCTGTTAATAAATATGTGGGTAAAACTCTGTTTGGGACTCTCAACTCTGAAGGCTGTGAGACCCCTGATTTCCCATGTCATACCTCTATATTTCTGTTTGTGTGTCTTTAATTCGTCTAGCACCACTGGGTTAGGGTCTCCCCAACTGAGCTGGTCTCGGCAACCCAGAATTTCATATCCAGTCAAAGTAAGTTTCATAAGTGACGGAGAAATAAAATCCTTTACAGACAAACAAATGTTGAGAGATTTTGTCACCACCAGGCCTGCCTTACAAGAGCTCCTGAAGGAAGCACTAAACATGGAAAGGAACAACCAGTACCAGCCACTGCAAAAACATGCCAAATTGTAAAGGCCATCGATGCTAGGAAGAAACCGCATCAACTAATGAGCAAAATAACCAGCTAACATCATAATGACATGATCAAATTCACACATAACAATATTAACATTAAATGGAAATGGGCCAAATGCTCCAATTAAAAGACATAGACTGCCAAATTGGATAAGGGTCAAGATCCATCAGTGTGCTGTATTCAGGAGAACCATCTCA